>NW_017619532.1:1422500-1725000 GCF_001879475.1 Ipomoea nil
TCGCTTTCTTTCTCTTGAGTCTCTCTTGACTCGCTTTCTTTCTCTTGAGTCTCTCTTGACTCTCTTTCTTTCTTTTACTCGTAGACGGCTTAGGGTTTCACCGAAGCGTGAATTACCCCATCGGGAGCGGCATAAATCCGACCCAATATCTCCTACCATCTACGGAACCAATCTCGTGGTTGTCTCTCTGTGGAATCAGGTGTCGAACTATTAGTGTGCACACCCCCTAACCAGGATTCCAAGCCTGGCGGGAAGTTTCCAACCTTGTAACGTGGGAATACGCCGCGTTACATATACTGGGACCGCAATGTCCAAAAATATCTCCCGAGAGGACATAGTCCAACCGATATCCTCCAAAACCTCACCAATATAGATAATACATAGATATATCTCTCATGCATCAATCTCATGCATGCAACAACTCTACTACTTCTCAATGCATCAAAGAATGATATATCACATGCTTATGGTTTTTGAAAATATTACTTGGGCTCACCTTGGCCCCTTGTGCATTTTTGAAATATGACATATGTGAGATACCAAAATACTCTATAACATGCTTCTAAACAATGTATAAAATAACATGAAATACTCAAGAATATAATATCATGCTCGGTTTGCAACATAGCAAATTCTATACATTCTATCAACAAAATATGCTACATTACTCAATGATCAAATAATACGAATTGGTCATGCTTGCATATTAAATCATATTCTCAAAGGATCATGCTTCTCTACCCAATACGAAAACATCAACATATCACATTATCAAGCATTTCTTGTTCACGGTGAACTTAGCCAAAAATATACTGTGTAGCAATTCCTTCATAATTTACTCATTTTTTATCCAAATTCAACGAAATCAAAGCCAAAACGTGCGCCGAAACGAACTCGAAGAGCCGAGCCACAAGGGCCCGTAACACTCGAGCCGAAACGACACGTAGCTGAGCCACAAGGGCCCGGCCACTGCACAAAACCATCTCAGATCAAAACTCAGGGACTTGGGGCGGGACTCCTCAAGAGCCGCCCCATGTGCCCCGTTACACCATCGGGTCTAGGCGGCGGCCCTCCTCTAGGGCCGTGCCCTAGACCCGGGTAACCACAGCTCTAGCCGGCGGCCCTCCTGATGGGCCACGGCTAGGGCCGCTGGTCTGATTTGGTGCACTCTGTGTGTGCACCAGAAGACTTTTTCATCTGCAATCTCAAACCAAATAAGTCCAAAACATTCTCAACAACTCACAAACAAATAGTAGATCACTTCTAAGCATAAACATAACAAAATCTCATAGTTTCTACTCATTTCTACTCAATAACAAGGCTTCACAGAGCCAAATTTCAAGAAGGAATCCACGTGGTTATACCTCTTGTAGCTTCTTCTTCTTGTGTGGATCCCTCCTCCTTTCCCCTTCAGAGATTACTACCTTCCCCCACCTATCTTCCTCAAACAAACATACATGCATACTAAGCTTAAGGCAACTCAAAGATGGGAGGTAAAGAATAAACAAAGTCTGTGAAATGAAAACGAAATGGATGGAGGAATAAATGGCAGAACACTTACTGTGATTTCTCCTGAGGCTTGGAGTGAAGAGGCAAATGGAATGGATCAGGAGAAACAAGGAGAATATGTTCTATTTATATGGGTTCAAAATCCTAGGTAGGTGGCCAATGATTGGTTGGGGACAAAAGGGTAATTTTAGCTTGCTCTCTAAAGTATCAGACAAAGCTTTGTGGTTCACCTTGTATCATGGACCAAGGGCTAGAAATGCTATTTTTAAATACTTTGAGGTTGAAAATGAATTTTCTCAAAGAGTCTTCTAGATGAACACTTGTTTAAGGCTTCTAAAAATTCTCCCGGTCTCACTCAGATTGGTTTCTCAATTTAAAGCTTGGTACGCGAAGTACCCGAAAATTTAGGATTTTGGATTAAAAATAAGTTTTGGTGTTGAATTAATTTAAAATGTGACTAAAATAATTTATTCAAACACCAATTGATTGCAAAAAATTTTAATGGAGTGAAAGTGGCTATTTTGAAATTTCTTAAAATTGAATTTATAAAATAAGATTTTGGGTTGTTACAGTGAGTTTGTGCTTAAGGTGCATGAGTTTTGTGCTTAATGTGCGTAGTTGTTAAAACTTAAGGTGCCTGGGCTTTGTGCTTAAGGTGCATTGGTTCTATGCTTAATGTGAGTCATTTTAAAACCTTAGGTGCGTGGTTTGTGTTCTTAAGGTGCTTTGTTGTGTGCTTAAGGTGCGTGGTTTGTATACTTAAGGTGATTGATTTGTCTTCTTAAGGTGCTTTGTTTGTGTGCTTAAGGTGCGTGGTGATTTGTATACTTAAGGTGCGCCATTTTAATGCTTAAGGTGCGTCCAACCGCACGGGAAGTCGTTTCCGCACCTGAACCCTTCCCTATATATATATATATATATATATATATATATATATATATATATATATATATATATATATATATATATATATATATATATACTAATGATCATATGAGTCCACATGTTCCTATGAGTCCGTGTAGATAGATTTTTTTTTTTTTTTTGGGGGAAGGCATACTTTTTTTTTTATATATACAAAGTACTGGCGTATATTAAATCAGAACAAGTGTCGATACACATGGTGGCCCAAAAGTGGCCACCACAAGAAATATGCATATATACACACTTGGAGTTCATATAGAATCTCCAAGCAACTCCAAAGCCTAAGGCCAAATAAGGCCTAGATCCACACGGCCATTCGGCCTCCACCACCTACGGCCAAAGCCTCTAAACCAAAACTAGCTAAAATGTGTATATGCCAAGGCCATGAGGCTCAAACTCATTAATAAGGAGCTCTCCAAAATGTTCCAAGTTAGAGAACCCTTAACCACCAAAACTTCTCAAAACCTTAGCCGAAAATTGAGCTCCCCGTCCCACACCCAGGGTGGGACCGATGCCATCCAAGAAGATCCCTTTCTACCCTAAGTCTCCCTTAGGCCAAAGCCCCATCCCTACCGGCACAGCGCACTGTGTCTTACCCGGGGGAACTTAAGGGACCTGACCTAAGCAAAGACTCTAACCCCCTTCCATCCTCATACCCAAGGCTCACCCCCCGTGGCATAGCGAACTATGTTTTTATTCCGGGGGGCTTTGTAGAGCCCCGATATGAGCAATGGCTCCCTCCCCTTCACCCTTAGGCCAAAGACCAACCCCCACGGCATAGCGTACTATGTTTTAGTCTGGGGGGCTTTTGAGGTCCCGACCTAAGCAATGAATCTCCAAGCACTCTTTCCTCATTCCCAAGTTTATCATTCTTTTTTCATTGCTCCTTCTTTTTTCATTCTTTCCTTTTTTCCTCCTTGTTCTCCCCATTCTCTTCTTCTCGCTTTTTTCTTTTCCTAAGGGATCCACCTCTTCAAGCACTCCCATCTCAGGGTGTGTGCTATACTTGGAGCTCAAGCTCAGCTCTTTCCTCCAAACACAAACCCCAATGGGTGTTCTAACTTCTCAACATCAAGGAGAGCCCACCCATTTAATAAGCAAGCCCCCTAACCCTCCCATATTCCTCAAAACCAAGCTTCTAATATCTGAATTTTCTGTGTGGATCTAGCCTCTTTTTATGTTTTATTTGGCCTTATTGCCTTCCTGGTTCCAGCTTAGTCCTTCAGCATGCTGCTCCTAGCTTCCAAGCCAGCTCCCAAGGTACCTGCAAGAAAAGGCTTCATTTCTGTAGCAAAGCTACAAATCAGCCAACAGAAATCTGCACAGCAGAGCAGCCTAGGCTTTTCTCTGCTGCCAGTACCACATCCAAACCTGTATACCCTCAGAAGTGCCCAGGTAAGCACATCATCCTTGGGTTGCAGCATTTTCCAATTAACCCTCACACCCCTCAAGGTTGCCAATCCATCATTGGGGTGTTGCAGGCTTCCTTTCTTTTTCCCTAATTTTGCTAGCTGGCAGAATTGGTCTCAAGCCATCTAGCTCTCATAGACCAGTTCCCCATCTAGCTCTCTCAAAGCCCTCAGTTACTGCCTAGGAAAGCAGCACTTCATTGGGATTTTGGGTGATAGATCAAGCCTCAGCTATCTCATAGCTTCCTAGACTAGATCTCCCAGGGTCTAAAAGAATGGCAGAACCAGTCTCCACCCTAAGGTTTCCTGAACTGGTTCCCCATGCCTTCACATCCTCAAATCTGCTCAGGCAAGCAGGTTATCATTGGGATGTTATTTCAACACAGATTGCAGAGAAATCATTTCCAAAATTGAGATCATTCCCTTGCAACCCTTAGCTTCTCCTACCAGCCAAAGGCTTTGCCTGGGCAGTACCAATCTCAGCTTATCAAGCTTCATTGACCAGTTCCCCCAGGTAATCCTTCAGCCCCTCTCTGCATAGCCTCACTCATGCAATGCCTTACAAGGATCATTGACTTTAATTTTTTTTTTTTTTTGGAATTTTCAGAAGACACCAAGCTCCCCCCCTTACCCTCAGCTACCTTCATTGGGTTGAAGTGGCCTGTTCTGTCCAAACAGCTAGCCATTGAGGAAACCCACATCAGCCTTCATCTAATTGAGTCTATTCCAGGATCAAAAACAAAGTGGGGGATTCCCTCCAAAGCCAGTATATGATCAAGCCTTTTTGGTAGCCCTCCCACTTTCCAGAAGCCAACATTCAGCCCAGCACAACAATTCACCAAGCTTCTAGCCACTGCATTAACTCTCTCCCTGCACTAAGTCACAACTGTGCCAGAAGCCATGCCTTCCACAGCCCCTTCCAGGCCCCTCCAGTCATCAGTCTCAAAGCTAATCTCCCTTATACCTCTCCCCCTACCCCACTCCCGACAATCAGCAATCATGCCTGTGATAGTGTCATTCAATAACTCCCTTTCTGGCCCAGAATATACCCCAGCTGCACAAAATGTTCCCCTTGAGTTTCTAGTAAAGAATCCACAGCTATTGCCATTTCTTTCATAGGCCCAGTTCACCTTCACTCCTCCTGCTCTTGGTCTGCACCATCCACCTCTCTGAACCACCCTTCCACAACCAAATGTTTCAGCTTTGTTCAAGATCATCTTCCAATTGGGGGGTATAGGGTCCCATAAAGGCCATTTCCTCTGGATGAAATCTGTTATGTCTCTTATTACCTTATAAACAATCCTTGAAACAGAAGGCTTACCTCCACCATACTTACAGTGTGTGTAGTTTACCCAAAGCTGCCACAACACTAGAACAGGGATTCTATCAGCAATGAATTTCAAAAACCTATTTTCCACCCTAACCATCCACCACTCATAACAAACATGCCTCTCACTCCTCACTTGTATCCTTACTCTCATTGCTTTCGAAAATTAATTCCAAACTTGAGTTGCAGTTTCTCCCAGGCCAAAGATATGCTGCAGAGTGTCACTGCCAGGGTGCCTGCAACATGGACACCTGTATGCAATCTGATACCCCATCTTCATCAAAGCATCATCAGTTGGCAGCTTCTTCTTAAAGACTCTCCAAGCCAGAAAAGCCATCTTCCATGTTACGCCTTTGCTCCAGATCTTCTTGCACCATAGTGCACTGTTACATTCAGCATTCCGTCTCATGATAGCCTTTGCAGTGCCAAAAGAGAAATCACCCCTTGTTGGCTTCCAAATTGCTTTATCATTCACCCCAGGTATTAAATGCAAACCAACTACTATTGCTTGATCTTGGATTCCAAACCTGCTCAGGTTCCATCTCTCATGCTCCCATCCTTCCTTCAAAGTATCCTTTGCTCTCCTTTTGCCCCTTATGTTGAGTGTTATAGCTAATGGACCCCTCCCTGACCAGTTATCCCACCAGATGTTCAGATCTCCATTGCCAATTTTCCATTCAATCTCAGGCTCAACTTTGTCTCTAATCTCCACCATCCTCCTCCATATATGTGAGTCTTTATGTTGCCATCCCCTAACCACTGGGTGGATTTCTCTACAATACTTAGCCATTACAAACTGACTCCAGATAGTGTTCCCATTTCTAAACCTCCACCACAACTTTGCTGCAGCTGCAGAGATCATATCCTCCAAAGCAGTGAATCCCACACCCCCATCTTTTGTGGGCTGTGCCAGAGTGGACCAAGAGCTCCAGTGGTGTTTGTTTTTCCCTACCACATTTCCCCAGAAAAAGGCAGCAAACAGCTTCTCAATTTGTTTCACCACTGTTTTTGGTGGTTTGATTGCATAGAAAATGTGAGTGGGCATGGCCTGCAAAACAGTTTTAATCAAAACAGCTTTACCTCCTTGAAACAAGAGCCTGGTCTGCCAACCCTTGCATTTCCTTGCTATTATTTCAATTAACTCAGTGAACAGGCTGACTCTTTTCCTCCTTTGATACACTGGGCAACCTAAGTATATGAAAGGGAGCTCTTTATGTTGGCACTTTGTAATCTCCCTCACTTTACAGATTGCATCCAATTGTGTCCTTTTATGCATATAGAAGGCACTTTTGCCTTTATTGATTAGTTGCCCAGATTGCCTTTCATATCTCTCCAAGATCTCCATAACACTTTCCACCCCTCCCCCTTTTCCAGATGTAAACACCACCATGTCATCAGCAAGTGCAAGGTGAGTGATTTGTGGTCCCCCTTGTGGCTGTGTGAACAATGCTTCCTTCTCACTCAACATTCTAGACAACAGCTTTGCAGCTAAAATGAACAAACTGGGAGACAAAGGGTCTCCTTGTCTCAATCCCCTTGAGGAATGAAAGTATCCCTTTGCCTCCCCACTAATAATAACATAATACTATATGTTATTGATGGTGCCAAGCACCAAATCAATCCACTTTTTACAGAAGCCAAATTTTTCCAAAACCAATTGAATACATCCCCAATCCATTCTGTCATATGCCTTAGTCATGTCTAGCTTAAGGATGACATCCTCATTTGAAGTTGTCATCCCATGGCATACTTCCTGAGCTAAGAGCACATTATCAATTATGTTTCTATCCTTCACAAAACCAGACTGGGCTGGGGATATGATTCTTGCTAAAACACCTGCCAGTCTTTGCACCATGATCTTTGTTATTACTTTGATACAAAAATTACTCAAACTGATGGGCCTGAACTCATTAAAACTGGCATGGTTTTGCACTTTAGGTATTAACACTATTGAAGTGCTAGTAATTGATCTAATTAAACTCTTCCCAGCAAAGAAGGATCTTACCAGTTTGTGTAGGTCCATCTTGATGATGTCCCAGCAGATCTAATAGAAGCCCCCACCAAATCCATCAGGGCCAGCAACACTGTTAGGATTCATTTCAAAAACACAAGCCCTGACTTCCTCTAAGGTGGGTTCTGCTATCAGTCTCAGGTTTTCCTCCTCTGTGACACAGCCCTGCAAACAATCAAAACAAGAAGGTTCCAAATTCAAAGGTTCAGCAGTATATAGCTGTTGGAAAAAGTCCACAGCCATATTAGCAATTTGTTCCTGACATTCCACCCATTCTCCCTCATTGTTTTTAACCTTATGGATCACCTACCTCACCCTCCTCTCTTTCACTAAACCTTGGAAATATCTAGAGTTTCTCTCCCCTTCCACCACCCATTGGGAGTGAGCCTTTTGTTGCCAAAATATTTCCTCCACTCTCACCTGTTTTTGAAGCTTGGCCTGAGCATGTTTATAGGCCACAAGATTCTCCTCATCAGGATCAGCTTGCAACCTATCCTCAGTCAGCTTTACAGTTTCCTCTAGCCCATTTACTTTCTCAAAAATGTTACCAAAAGTCTCCCAATTCCATACTTTCAACACTCTTTTAACTTTTTTCAATTTTTCCATGAAGGCAAACATTTCATTGCCCTCAACTCTCTCATTCCACACTGACTGCACCACCCCCTTCAAACCTTCATGTTCCCCCCATGCATTAATAAAAGAAAAAGGCCTCTTTCCCCTTCTAGTTTGAGGACACAGATCCATCACCAATGGTGAGTGATCAGATGTCACTTTAGAAAGGTGATGGACATAAGATTTGATAGCCTCCTCCTATGCATCATTCACTACACATCTATCAAGTTTTTCCCACACTGCCTGACTCCCTCTCCTCCCATTCCACCAAGTAAATTCATTCCCATAACATGCTACCTCTCTTAAACCTGCACTATCCATACAATGTTGGAAATCTCTGCTCTTTGTGATGTTATAAGGTTGCCCCCCTCTCTTCTCCTCACTTCTCAAGATACAGTTAAAATCTCCCATCACAGCCCATCTTTCCTTTCCCAGCTCACTCTCTGACATGGCCTCTATTAAAGACCACATTTCTAGTCTCACTCTTTTGTCACATCTTGCATATACAAAAAGGACTAATTTACACTGCCTATTTTTGGAAAGGTAGCTCTCACACTCACCATCTGTGGTCCCAAGTCCCAAGGATCTACTTGGGTATCTCTATCCCAAAAGATCCAAATCTTTTCTGTGCCACAGAACCTATTCTCAAAACCCAAAGTGACAGCAAACTGCCCCAGATGGGATAGATCCCTGAATGGTTCTAGAAGACACAAAAGCTTTGGTTTGTACTGTCTCACCAAGTTTTTGATTCTGTGAGGGGAGCCTTGGGAGGCCACTCCCCTCACAATCCAATAAATGATTTTCATTAAAAGTCTGACATGGAGGCCCCACCCCCCACTGTTCTTGCTGCTTTAGCCTTCTGTGCCCTTGTTTTCACCTTTACAGGGACCACTTTTGCCTTCCTTGGAGGTGTGTTGTGTCCCTCCATGAGATTTTTGTCCATATCCCTCTCAGCCTCTGACTTTCTTGCCATTTCCTCCATCTCTGCTTCAATTAATTCCTCATCATCCTCACCCCTCCTCTTCTTTGAATTCCCAGGGTCTGGATCTGGATCAGGATCAGGCTCAGGGTCAGCATCTGCCTCCCCCTCATATCATTGATCTGAGATATCCTCTCTGGATGTATTGTAATCCTCACTTTCCAAAGCACTCTCACTTGCATTTTGTCCCCTACCCCCTCCCCTTCCAGATGCATAACCATGACCATATACCCCTCTTCCACCTCTCCCTCCCATTCTGCCCCCTCTCCCCCTTTCCCCCCCAGCCAGAGTACCATAACTCATTGGGGTTTTTTCAACATAAGAATGCCTCTCAGGTTCTGCCACCAATGGGTCTTCCCTTACCTCCTCCCTCACTTTCCCTCCCTCATTCTCCTCTATTACTATACCTTGTCCCTTTTCTCTGATTCTGCTGTTTTCCAGGGCCTGCATCTTTCAAAATTCCCTTCCCCTTGTCCAGGGGCTTAGGTTGCATTTCAATCTTCTTATTTCCCACCCATTTTGCTCTTTCCTGCTATCAACTCTTCCCAGCTACATTCTTATTCACAACAGTCTTAATCCCTTTCTCCCTTTCGATGTCCCTATTATTCCCTTTCTCAAGCATATTCTCAAAACCCCTTCCAGTGTTTCTGTTCAGCCCAGCAGGCACAAAATTTGCAAATCTACACACATCAATAGCATGTCCTTGTTTAAAACACTTGGTACAATATTGTGGAACCCTTTCATATATTACTTTCTGCAAGTAACCATCATCCTCCTCTTCTGGATCCTCAGAGAAGCCTATAAAAATGTCATGGACCTGTGGCTTAAGCAAGTCTACTTCCACCTTAACTCTAGCATAACTTATCCTTGTGTAGTTCAATGTTCCATAGTCAGCAGTCATAAATCTTCCCACTTGTTTACAGATTTGCCTTAAAGCATCTATATTGAATAGATTTGCACTCAACATTGCGAATCTTACCCAAACTGGTGCCATGCTTGATCCCTTTTCAGTACTAAAGCCCTGGATCCATCTAAACAGCCTCATGTTGTATCCTCCCTCAATAGTTATCTGTTCTCTCAGAAGCACCTTCAAACAATCACTTTCCTGTGAAAAAGCTAAAGTAACATGCCTTTGATCTAGCCAACCAATGTTCAATGTACCTTTTAAAACAAATTTCTGGGTAAAGAACTTCCTTAAGCTCTCCATTGTTGGCTTACCCCTTGAAAACTTCCCTATTAACATATTGTTCTCTATTATGTTCAATTGTTTTATTTCTAATTTTCCAAACCTCACTGATGGGAATCCCCTGTGCACTCCTGGAATTTTCTCATTGATTTTGGCCTTAGGAAGCCCTCCCAGAGCATTCCCTGGCCCCTTACTTGAATCCCCAGTGAACAAAGCTGAGAAATTCATAGGGGCTTCAAAGCCTTTTTCAAGTTGTCCCATATTTTTGTTCCCAGCCATGTTTCCCATGTTATTCCAAGTGTTTTCCCTCCCAAAGCCAGCATTTGCCCCCCCAAGGCCAGCAGCAGCCTTGCTCTTTGGGACATTTTGTCGAACATGTAAGGGGTGTGAAGTAGTACCTATAGTAGACTTCTCTGCCGGAGCTTTAATCTCCTCCCCTGCATCTCTTTTCGAAGTTGATGGATCCCTACTAGCCATAGCCTCTGAAACCTTCCCAGACGAGCCTCCTTTCACTGGAATTTCCCCTTCAATTTCGTTCACCGAAGCTTCAATTTCAGAAATCTCAGGTGCGACCCGACCTTTCAATGGATTCTCACCCTTGACAGTAGCCATTGTTGCAGCGTCTTGTTCCCATATGGATTGAATGGACCTCCGAGTAGCCTCTTCCATCACTAAACCAACTGTAGCATCATCCAAATGGTCCAAGGACCTGTGCGCGTCTATGTCGCCTCCCAGAAATTTCGAGACAGAAAATTCTCCCGATGGTTTTGTTGCCATCAGACCTTCTTCCGGTGGTTTTTGATGGGGCGGAGGCCCCATCATAGCTTCGCCCTTCGTCTACGAGTCCAGTCCCATCGTCCAAGCAGTGATCGGACGGTCAGATTCTCCTCGGCGGCAAGATCTCCGATCGGAAAACCTAGAGAGAAGGCAGAGTGTATTCTACTAATGATCGGCAACCTAGTAGTTGCAAAATCGGGAAAGGCATTGTAGATAGATTTAATCCATTAAAATGTGAAGATCAATGGCTTAAAATAAAAGGTTTTTAAATATCTCATTCCCTAATTTCTTGCACTATTTTGACTGAGTAATCAAGGGTTAGGGGTAAATTTGAAATGCTAATTGCACACTAATCTCAAATTTTGTGGGATTTTAATTAATTTGCAATTAGAATCGTACGAGCATTTTCATAAATTTTGAAGTTAGCATTCTCAACAACTATGCATCAGAAGCATAGTGTGCATGCATACTGATGTACGTGTGCAATTGCGTAACTGCGCATCATATCCATGGTGTGCATGCGTATAGATTTATTTTTGCAATTGAGCATCCGTGCATCAGAACCATGGTGTGTTCGCGTACAGTTTTACGTGTGCAACTGAGCAAATGTGCATGTTTGTTTTAAGCATGTTACCAATTAGAACTATATGGGCACTGTCATAAATTTGGAGCAGGCATTCCAGCAACTATGCATTAGAAGCATGGTGTGCATGTGTTTAGTTCTACTGCAAGTCAACAACTGTGCATCAGAAGCATGGTGTGCATGCATTTAGTTTTACCTGTGACTGAGCAACTGTGCATCAGAATCATGGTATGCACGCATACAGATTTACGTATGCAACTTAGCAACTGCGCATCAGATCCACGGTGTGCAACTGAGCAACCATGCATCAGAGTTATGGTGTGTCAATGAAACACCCTAAAAAATGATGGTAAAGACGCTGGCGAAAAGAGAAGTATCGCAAAACAACCATATACGGATAAAATCTACGTTACCATCACAACCTATCCCTAAAATCATGCACATTATCATAAAATAATATTAAATAAATTTTAAATGCACACCCAAATTATCAAACAACCCATGAATAAAAAAAATTCTTAAAATCCTAGTCATTTATAATATAAATTGTGGATGATAGAGAAGGAGAGGGAGTGTATTTTGAACTCCTGCAAGATAGTGGGTTTTTGTGGGCCCCAAGGAGAGAGAAAAAATAGAGAAAGGCAGCTGCTATGAGTGTTTCATGCGCAGCAAACGCCCAGCCCCGCCGTCTGGCGCGTTATGCCTTTTTTTTTTTTGGGCGTCAAATCATCAACTTTTTTATTTTATTTTTTTCATCTTTTTTCTTCTCTTTATCTCATCTCTCTCCTATATACTTGGATCATAAAAAAACCGTGAAAATACTAAGCTGATGGTGATGCTTTAATGGAAGACGTAAATTGTGAGATTAACATCTATAAAATAATATGTAGATAGATGTAAAGCTTGTATTGCTATTTTTAAAATTATTGTTGTTCTGTCAATAGTTTATCCGAAATGTTTATATATTGTGTTAATTATGCGAGACAATATCTGATAGTATACAATTCCTAGGATTCGCCCGGTATTGGCTATGTCTCGTAACTAGGCACAATCAATAATTTTTGTACACCTAAGTTTTGTGTGATGAGGGAGTAATATTGATGAAAAATCGATGGCAGCACGAATAGTATATTTCACAAAATTAGTTTGTCATCTTTCAAGGAAAATTTCAGTATTACACTAAATCTTGAACCATAGTAACGGAGTCAGGATTCAAATTTAATGATGTTAATATACTAATTTTAACATTACTCTTAATAATATAGAAATATAAATATAAGTTACATTTATAAATAAATGTCTTCATTTTACAATTGTCTACAACGCGTTTTCATACTTTGAAAAGATGTATTGTATAATTTTTATTTATTAACAAAACACGTCCCTTCATTTTACAATTGTCTATAACACGTTTTCATACTTCATTTTACAATTGTCCCATTCAATTGCACAATTTGTTCTTCACTATCTTCATTGCTGAAATAGCTCTTCCAACACTTGCAGCCGTCACAGATAATATTAAAGCTAATTTCATGTACAAGTAAAAAACCTAATGAATATATACTATTTTCCATTGTCTCCACTAGTTTTTTTAGCAAGAGAACCAAGCTCTTGGATATATTGGTAAATGTAGAGTTAGAGTACACATCAAAGATATCATAACATTTACAACAGGCTCCAACAACATTTAACAAAGTACTAATATTTTTGAAAAAGTGAAGCAACACAAAAAATTTCAAAGTTTTGAACACAACTTTGAAGCTCCATAACTATTGCTAGAAGAAAGGAAAATTTTAAAAAAATTTAGGACTTTTTCAAATCTTTGTTTCCATTCTCGATTTGCACTTTGATTCTCATGAAATAAAGAGTTATTAAATTTTATTATTATTAATTTTGATAATTAACTTTTTTAATCTATATATTGATACCTATTATATTTATTTTAGTGGGGTCATTTTTTAGATTTCTATGTGTTTTGACCCGCCATTGGTCAATGATTTATATTCTTCATTAACAAAAGTTTACTTATACAACAGGACTATTGAGTAAATCTCGTAATGTGACCTTAATTCTTATCACAAGGTGTAAATCAATCTAGCTTGCACGCAGTTGAACGGTTCAAACAAAGAAGGTTAATAGGCCACTCCCATACGTTGAGGTCAAACTTGTAATCTTATTGTTACCAAGTCAACATCCTGACCTATTAACTTATTGTGAGACAATCATATTCTTAATTCTTAAGGCGCGGTACATCAAGAGCAACATCAAATCTTTAAATTATGAATTTGCTGTATAATTTTGTCTTTTTATAATTAAAAATATGCATGAAGTGACTCTCTCAAATGGGAGGTCATGGGTTTGAGTCTCAGTGGAAGCGATATTGACTCGTTGGGCTTCAGTAGGTTGAAAAATTATATATGAACAAATACTACATATAACAGGTAGGGTCAATAATACTCCAAATATATATATATATATATATATATATATATATATATATATATATATATATATATATATATATATACACATTGTAAATGAAACTTCTATCCGGGCTAGGGCATCATTGATACAATCGTGTTAAAATTTCATGAAATATATTTATGCTTTATTTTCGTATGTGAACTTTATGCTGGATTATAATATGTAACTAGTTTTTTACGCGCATTGCGCGATTGGGATAATGCCCAATGTATTTAAATAGGTAATTCTTCTCCCAAAGGTTGAGTCCCCAACCCCAAGGGCCCCCCACACTCTGACCCGACAGAGCATTGTGGGAAGTTGTAAATCACGGTGACTCAATGGTTCAGCAGACAGGACCAAATGCCGGTGCGAACAAGGAATCTGCCCACTTTGGACATAATTCCCGCACTGCCGCCGCCGAGGTTCAAACCTTGGTCTCTTCTCCCAAATACTGCCCACTAAACCATTGAGCTAAGCCCGTGCGGGTTAAATAGGTAATTCTAAGTTTACAAATGCAAGATAATATAGTCAAGATTGATTATAATTGTCAATAAAATAATTGTATAGGTATGGTTGAAACCAAATGCGGGACATAAGGGAGAACAAATAACAATTAGGGCATAAAATATTAAATATATACTAATATTGTTTGAGGAGATTTCGACATTAGGATTTGTGGTTAAGTTCTATTAAGAGTTTAATATTAGAATTAGATTAATGGTGTAATTATAATTCTATATTGGACGTTAATATTAGAATTAGACTAACGGTGAATTAACGGTATTTAACGGAAAAGTTAAATGGATAATCATATAATTAAGGATAAATTAGAAAAACTTTTAAAAAAATTAAAACCTGAACAATTTGAATCATTCATTTGATTTAATAATTTGGCGGTCATTTTTTCTACCCAATGTTAATAATTAAATAAATTCGTTGGTCAAATCCGCTAATATAATCCGCTAACTGCTGATTGTCAAACAAGGACATTGCAAGGTAGTTCTCACTTCAATTTGTTGTGTGATTTGAATACTCTCTTTGTCACAAAATCTCTCAAGTAGTTAATATGGTTGGCTTTATTAATTATATATATTTTTTTAATTTTTTCATGGTATTAATAAAATACTTGGTAAATAAATATATAGCATTATTTTGTATTATAACTTTGATATTTAATTAGAAAAATAGTGCACAAAAAAAAAAGATAATAGACAATGTAGTGAATATAATCAATTGATGAATTTGAATGTAAAAATTTTTACATTTGAGAAAAATAAAGACAATATAACTAATGAAAATATTTATCTTAATTAATTTATTGATAATGAATAATTTTTTTTTACTGAATTAAGACATTGTAAGGATAATGTAGCGAATATAATCAATTAATAAATTTGAATATAAAGAATTTTTATATTGTAAAAAAATATAGACAATATAACTAATACAATTATTTCTCTTATTTAATTTATTGATAATGAATAATTTTTTTTTAATAAAGGCATTGTGGACACATAATTCTAAATTAAAGAAATGCATATCTATAATTTTTTGTTGTAGCTACTAAATTATTATTTATATAATTTAATAAGAGTAAAATAGAGTACTAATTATGCCAACTTTGATTGGGATGAGGTTCGAACCTAAGACCTTTTTTTTTATTGAAATTAATGAGTAAGTTTTTTTTTTGAAAATAAATTAATGAGTAAGTTAACGGTGAACTAACGACAATTCTTAAAATTTTAACGGAATTAGTAACGGTGTGTGGGTATTTTAGGAAATTTTAGTGTAAAAATTTAAATCTTATCATTCTTTTAATCAATCTGAGCCATTCATTTGATTAAAATCTGTGACCGCCATTTTTTCTACCCATTATAGGCCTAACTCTCTTGGGCTCTTATATTAGTACTAGTTTTTTACGCGCATTGCGCGATTAGGATAATGCCCAATGCTTTTTTGTAAAATAAGTACTTTAAAGTATATTAAGGCAGGATTATATTGAAATTGTTCATGCATAGATAATTGAAGGTTGAATTTGCGTATTTAAATAGGTAATTATTCCGGGCCCCCCACACTCCGACCCGACAGAGCATTGTGGGAACTTGTAAATCACGGTGACTCAATGGTTCAGCAGACAGGGCCAAATGCTGATACGCACAAGGAATCTACCCACTTTGGACATAATTCCCGCACTGCCGCCGCTGAGGTTCAAACCTTGGTCTCTTCTCCCAAATACTACCCACTAAACCATTGAGCTAAGCCCGTGCGAGTTGAATAGGTAATTCTAAGTTTACAAATGCAAGATAATATAGTCAAGATTGATTAAAATTGTCAATAAAATAATTGTATAGGTATAGTTGAAACCAAATACGGGACATAAGGGAGAACAAATAAAAATTAGGGCATAAAATATTAAATATATACTAATATTGTTTGAGGAGATTCCGACATTAAGATTTGTGGTTAAGTTCTATTAATACTTTAATATTAGAATTAGATTAATGGTGTAGTTATAATTCTATATTAGAGTTTAATATTAGAATTAGACTAACGGTGAATTAACGGAAAAGTTAAATGGATAATCATATAATTAAGGATGAATTAGAAAATCTTAAAAGAAAAAAATTAAAACCTGAACAATATGAACCATTCATTTGATTTAATAATTTGGCCGGTCATTTTTTCTACCCAATGTTAATAATTAAATAAATTCGCTGATCAAATCCGTTAACGCTAACCGTTAACTGTTGATTGTCAAACAAGGACATTGCGAGGTAGTTCTCACTTCAATTTATTGTGTGATTTGAATACTCTCTTTGTCACAAAATCTTTCAAGTAGTTAATATGGTTGGCTTTATTAATTATATTTTTTTTAATTTTTTCATGGTATTAATAAAATACTTGGTAAATAAATATATAGCATTATTTTGTATTATAACTTTGATATTTAATTAGAAAAATAGTGCACAAAAAAAGATAATAGATAATGTAGTGAATATAATCAATTGATGAATTTGAATGTAAAAATTTTTACATTTAAGAAAAATTAAGACAATATAACTAATGAAAATATTTCTTTTAATTAATTTATTGATAATTATTAATTTTTTTTCACTGAATAAAGACATTGTAAGGACAATGTAGCGAATATAATCAATTAATAAATTTGAATATAAAGAATTTTTATATTGAAGAAAAATAAAGACAATATAACTAATAAAATTATTTCTCTTATTTAATTTATTGATAATGTATAATTTTTTTTTTGAATAAAGGCATTGTGGACACATAATTCTAAATTAAAGAAATGCATATGTATTATTTTTTGTTGTAACTACTAAATTATTATTTATATAATTTAATAAGAGTAAAATAGAGTACTAATTATGCCAACTTTGATTGGGATGGGGTTTGAACCTAAGACTTTTTTTTTTTTATTGAAATCAATGAGTAAGTTAACGGTGAACTAACGGCAATTCTTAAAATTTTAACGGAATTAGTAACGGTGTGTGGGTATTTTAGGAAATTTTAGTGTAAAATTTAAATCTGATCAATCTTTTAATCAATCTGAGCCATTCATTTGATTAAAATCTGTGACCGCCATTTTTTCTACCCATTATAGGCCTAACTCTCTTGGACTCTTATTAGTATATAGTATATATATATATATATATATATATATATATATATATATATATATATATATATATATATATATATATATATATATATATATATATAGAGGGGAGGATTCAAGTAGGAACCCATCCTTAGATAGGAACCTAGGAACCAATCTAAGCCATCCAAAAATTAAAAATTAATGATCAAGATCAGTTTACAATTTAATTAGCAAATTAACCATAATTAATTACAAGGGATAATGGTGTCATTTTACTCATATCCACTTAAAAGAAAATATTTAATCGTAATATTTTCCTTGATTTTAGGTGGCCAACATAAAGAAGGATTGTTTATGAGTTTGGAATTAATTAGGATTGCTTATTAGTTTGGATTTAAACATGAAGCTTCAAATCTTACGGTTCTTTTTATATTAATTATATAAATTGTAGAATTATTCCAACGTAACATTACATATATATTGGTGTGAACTTGGATTGTGCGGTGTGTGCCATGATGTGCAAAAATACTGAAAGAATGAATTCACGAAAATCATATTAATGTTAAAGACTATGTTGTGCATTTGGGTTAGACTGTGTGTGTCACAACGTAAATAATGAGTGTGCGGATGAAAAGACGTAAAACAAGTTGGTGTGCACTTGGGTTGATAGAATATGATGGGCATTTTGGTTGAACTGTTTGCACTTGGATTACATTGTGTGTGCCATAATTTACAGAATTAGTTTGTGTATGAAAAGATGTTAAATATTTTGTTGTACGTGTACTAGGATTGTGCTGTGTGTGCACTCAGATAAAACTATATGTGCACTTGGGTTAATGAGTTTGTGCCATGTTACTCAAAAAACTGATATACGAAATATTGTGTGCACTTCGGTCAACGAATATGTGCATGCACAAGTATACGAAATACCGTGTGCACTTAGGTTAACGAATATGTGCATGCACCAAAAGCAGATTGGTGTTAAAGACTACATTGTGTGCTTGAGTTAAACTGTGTGTCCCATAACGTAAAGCATCACGTAATCATTGATATAGAGATTCAAATGGCATCACTGATTTAATACCTCCACAAAACCATGCTCATCCTCCAAGTACATTCGCATCAATTTCACCACACTATGTCGCAAGAATATGTTGGAACTCATTTGTGGTCGACGTAGATCAAGACATCGATGCCTATAATCTACCAAAGTAATTAATACATAAAGCTAGCAGCAGCATGAGTCACTTACAAGCTGTTTAAATATGAAGGAATAAAGAAAGATAAAAATAACCTAATAATATATAAAAGACAAAATAACCACAAAGTATTAGCCACAAAATGAAACAAAATGTTTGTGCCATATAGATGAAACAAAATTTGAGTTAATAATCATTTCAATGCTTTGAAGATCATGACGGCACGCTCATCAGGTCGGGAGTTCATCCCGGTATTTAATTAATATTTCACCTGGATTAACGAAATACTGGATTTCAGAGTGTGAAGCGTCAATAAAGCCTGTTTGTGTATGAATAACGTAAGACAACTTGATTTAACATGTTTATGTGTACACTTAAGTTACACTATGTGTGCCATAATGTGCATAATTAGTGTATTATGAAAAGACATAGTACGGATCGGTATGCACCTTGGTTTATCTGTGTGTGCCAAAATGTACGGTGATACTGACAAAATGAAATATTAGAAACCAGAATGATGTGATGGACTATGGTGTGCACTTGGGTTACACCGTGTGTGTCATTCTGTATTAGAATTAGTATGTGCACAAAAACGCATAAAAGAAGTTGGTGTGCACATGGGTCACACCATGTGTGCCATAATGTGTAGAATTAGTGTGTCCATGAACAAACGTAAAGCAAGTTAACATGCACTTAGGCTGGGATGTGCACATGGGGTACACTGTGTGTGCCATAATGTGTAGGACTACTAAATAGTGAGCACTTGAGTTGAACTGTGTACACTTGAGTCGATGGATTACGATGTGCATTTGGGTTAACGAGTTTGTGCATGCTATGATGCTCAAAAAAATGTTATACAAAATACCATGTGCACTTGGGTAAATGAACTTGTGCATGCCATGATGCTCTAAAAAACTGTTATACGAATTACCGTGTGAACTTGGGTAAACGAGTTTATGCCATGATGCTCAAGAAAACTGCTATACGAATTACCATGTGCACTTGGATAAACGAGCTTGTTGATAAACATTATTTTTAGTCTTATTTTATATAATCTTTTTATAGTTTATTTGCAATAATTAATAATTAATTAATTAATTAATATATATTTTTATTTAATATTATTTTTAATAGCTTTATTAATTTTGTTCAATTTTAGTATAGTTATTATTAAATTTGTTAAGTATTTGAATTTTGTTAGTCCTTTAATTCCTTGATCTTAGTTTTTATTATTATTATTATTATTATTATTATTATTATTATTATTATTATTATTAGCCAATCCCTAAATAAAAGGCAGTGGACGAGAGACGATGAAGAGAGAGGCGCAAGAGTTTCGGCCGCAACAAACAGAGTCTCCGGATCACGCGGATTGAGAAATTTTCAGTCCTGAGGATGCCCGATCGATTAGCTGAAGCTTGTCGACGTGCGAGAGAAGCGTCAATAGCGTCAGTCGTCTGCAGCTACGGGAATGGCTCTGAAGCAGTTGAAGCTAGATGTATAAAAGGTGGCTAAGGTTGATCGTTCTTCACCATCAATTAACCCCGGAGATTTCCGGTGGTTCACGGAGGTTTCTGCGATGTTAGCGGCGGACAGCTTTTCTTCGCAGCAGCGGAACTCCTTGAGGACGGTGGCAACAACAAATTCTTTGATGGTAGTGGCGAATTCCTGAGCATAAAACTCCATCAATTTCTGGTTTCCTCTCTGTTCTTTTAATTATTTATTACTTATTTTACACTGTATCTTTCTGGAGAAAGGGTTTTTTAGGAAGTTTAAATTGGTGAATTTAAAGTCTTGAATATTGTGTTTATTTTACACCTTTGAGTTACTGTGAATTGTGAGGTTACGAGCATTATTATGAAGCTTTATCACAATTGCTTTCATTCTTTTCCTTAATTTGCTCTAAGTTTGTGGTTGAAAATTCTTAAATCCAACCCTTTGAATTAAATAGCAGCTTAAGTATTTTGCTAATTGCTCTTATCAAGGTTGATTGTTTTTCTGCCGTTTCTGGTTATTTTCATTATGATATTTGTGTCTTAGGAATATGATACAATAACTATGAATATTTTGCATTAATATGAGTTTTAATTTACCAATTAATTAAGCTTTATCTTACGGTTTTGTTTTGATTCAATTACATGCATTTCTTTGGCATATTCAATTACGTGCATTTAAGTTGATCTTTGGCATTTGATTCCAGCATTTTAAATTATCAAGATTAATTGTGTCCGTTTTTAAATTGTTATTTGATATTCTGGTTCCGATGATTCATTCCTTTAGCTTCTTGAATTTTACTTATTCTACTTTTTACTCTTAATTAGCTTTGAACCTTTAAATCGTCAAGTTAGTTTAATTTAAGTTTAGTCATTATTAAATTGCATCGTACAATTCCCTGTGGGTTCGACCCTTGCCTTTGCACACTATCACTACACTGACACGTGCACTTGCGAGGACAATTAAAAATTATCCATCACTTGTGCCATGATGCTCAAGAAAACTATTATATAAATTACCGTGTGCACTTGGGTTAACGAGCTTGTACCATCATACTCAAGAAAAGTGTTATACGAATTACCGTGTGCACTTGAGCTAACGAGTTTGTGCCATCATGCTATAGAAAATTGTTATACAAATTACCGTATGCACTTGGGTTAACGAGTTTGAGCCATCATGCTTAAGAAACCTGTTATACGAAATACCGTGTGTACTCGGGTTAAGGAATGTGTGCTTGCACATTCGTATATACCCTCTAAACGTGTTTAATGTTTTGTGCGACATTATAGGGATGCGTCAGACAAAAAAAAAAAACAAAAAACAAAACATCCAAGAATTAACTCTCAAACATCATAAACAAAAAACATAACGCTACCTAAATGAACTAAACAAAAGTACTGATCTACTTGTTCAAATTAGCTCCGGTATCAAACATTGTTGAACCGCATGCATAACGATATTCAACTGCGCTACGGATGTGAGGTAGGAACTTGTTCGTAAGTATGTACATATTTGTTGTGAATTTTGTGCACTTGCGATAAATATAATTTGCTCATCAATTGTAAAGTGTTTTCACTTGGGATAAGAACATTTTGTGCATATTAGAATAGCAGAATGTGCATTTAAGGACAAGTGTACAAAAAATATAAAATATTTGTCTTTATCATACACAAACAGAAAATTAAAACAATCATCATCGTCATCAACCTATTTGAGATATTGATTTGGTATATCCCTCCTACCAAAGTGAAACCTTCCTATGCGCGCTGGTCATTGAAGGCATATTCAAGTCTAGGCCAGGAGAGTCCACGCGAATGCCAAGCCTGTCTCCATAGCCTTCTCTATAGCCATCTCCATAGCCACTTCCAGGTTTTAACCTCAGCTCGCCCAAGCAGGATCGTCTAACAAGAAAACAAATGACATAGACTCATTTTGTTAACTCCATTGCTTGAGCATTTTAGTGGATTGGTAGTGGTAAAAAGTTAACTTACTGGAAGTAGAAATGGATACACAGATAACTTTGATACTAAACACTGTAATCATCTTAATTATGAAATCTCAGGAATGGGAATTATATTGCATAAAGCAGCTGAAGCCTGTATTGCCTCCAAGTCTCAAACATATCACAAGTCTAAAAGTAAATAAGAAAACGTCAAGTAAGAGTGGAATGCATACCACCATGTATAAATTATAAATTAATAAAACACTTTTATTTTCTTGTAGTAAGCAAATGAATGGATTCAAATCATACCACTATAGCATCCCCCATCAATTTGACAACACCGATCCCATTTTCTGCACTTTCAGCCTCAACATGTGCAAAATCAATTGCTCTTTAAGCTTCCTCGACAGCCTAGGCAAGCCTTCGTCGTATCAGAAGGAAGGAAAAAAAATTCTTACCTGTAGCCGCGCCTTCCATCACCGCTCCAAGATGCCGCTTATCATCGTGTATCACGCTAAAACCACCGCACAATCATACACAGAGAACAATCTCAGAAATTCAAAGGCACTTGAATCCTTCCATAATTCACACGAATTCTTCCATAACCTTATTAGAGCGACGGTGAATACAGCACGGGACGAACAAGACGAAAGAGCAAAAGAGAGGGAAGACTGTGAGACGCACAAAATTAAAGGAATTGACAGACTCCTTCGAGAAGATGAACTCAATAGTCGGCGCCTTTTTCGCACTCCCCCAGACGATCACACAACAAAATGGCCAAACTACCCCTACTACCAAAAATACGCCTCTTAATCTCCTAAATCAGCACCATCTTTGTATTTATTTAATTTCATTAAAATCTCAACCGTACATTTTATATAATTAAAGGTTATGATGGGTTCTTATGTTCTTATCTAAACATGGGTTCTTATAGTAGATGTTGTCTTTAGTCATATTATTTTGGTATGATAAATCAAACTAAAAACAAACAAGTATTATTATCTGCACTTTAACAAATTTCATTGAATTATTGGTTAGAAGGATCAAAAGTGATAAAAATAATTGTTATGCACTAAACATGATAAAAATAAAATTAAAAGATTAAAAGTGTTACAAGTACAAAAATTATGAAATTAAAAGTGAAAAAAATAGATAACTAGGAGGAACTTTTTTTTTATTAAAATACTCATAATTCTTTATAATCTACCATCTGTTTTATACTTTAATTTCTTCAATATTTTCAGCTTAAAGAATTTAAGTTCTTACTATTAAGTTCAAACCTATAATCATTTATTTGAAATGATAATCGAAATGCATTACGCTACCTGGTAATTGCCAATTGGTGATATTTATGATAAACTTTAATTTGCATTGATATATAAAAATTGCCTACGGGTATTTGTTGGAATATAGGGAGGGGTGTCCTACAAAGCATACTGTAAGTGATGGCGTTGTGGGACTAGTCAAGTAGTCAGTGCCCCTCAGGGCCTCAGCTCACTCCAGTGGGGGTGACTGGTGACACTGTGGCAGTATTGTCTTTCCCTAGATTCCTGGGGTCAGCAAATATATATATATATATATATATATATATACACTAGTAATTCACCCGCGTGATGCTTGGGAAAAAATTATATTATTATAAATATAAATAAAAATAGAAAAACTAAAATATTATAAATTATTTAATATAATAATATTTTTGAGCTTCCATTGATCAAGTATTTATTATTTTTATAGAATACAAAATTACAATTAAAATTAAAATTATAATTTTGTATGGTTAATATAATCTCTAATTATGTACATATTCAAATAAACTTATAGAGAGAATTTACATAATTACATTGATTTATTCTTAATTGTATTTCATCTATATTATAATTTTCACAATACAAATAATAACTA
The DNA here is from genome assembly GCF_001879475.1 of Ipomoea nil. Classification (NCBI taxonomy): domain Eukaryota; kingdom Viridiplantae; phylum Streptophyta; class Magnoliopsida; order Solanales; family Convolvulaceae; genus Ipomoea; species Ipomoea nil. The sequence goes on from NW_017619532.1 coordinate 1,446,440, forward strand.
AGATAATTACATTTGGAAAGCAAATTTCAAATTTTGTATGTGTAAATTTAAACTCTAATTGAACAAATTTTTTATATGATTATATAATATATATATATATATATATATATATATATATATATATATATATATATATATATATATATATAGCTATTTTATTTTTCAAAAGTATATTTTTTATATGATTATATAATATATAGCTATTTTATTTTTTAAATGTTGTGCTTTTTTTTTTTAATAATAAAAGATGTTGTGGCATTAATTGTAGCATTAATTATTTCCCAAACCATATAGCTTTATTATATAAAGGATATATGTATATATATATATATAAATCAGAGAGTCCACTTGTTTTCATGAGTTGTGTGGACAAATCATATCCATTGATCTTTGCACTCTTCACGAAAAACTATTGGTGTGGATGCTTTTAGCTTTCAAGACAAGATCACTCAGAATTCTTAGAGCAACATTATCAGTTTGAAGTTATTTTGTGATTTTTTATGCGCCATGTAGGAGTGAGGAGAGAGATGGAAAAAAGGATATAAAAAAAAAACAAAACAAAACAAAACCTAAAGCCTGACACAAAATTAAAAAGAAACACTATGAAATGGAGAGCACTCACGCCCCAGATGGAGTGTGCTAGGCACGCGTGGACGGGGTGTGCAGCATGCGCATTACGCGTTGTGCTGTGTTGTGCTTAAATGATCGCTGGGCCCCACTTACTCTGTAATAACTCGATATTTGTAGAAGGATTATCTTTTCTCTCTTTCCACTTTCTCACTCCTCCACATCACTATAAAATTCTTAAAAAACGTGAATAATCCACAGGTGTGGATGCTCTTAAATTTGAGATTCAAACTCATCTACATATTTTATATGCTAGGGGTATATTACTGATTTTATTTATTCCAACATAAATTTCAAGTAATGATACGATATATAAGATTTCGTAACTGTAAATTAGCGTGATTAGATTTGGCCTATGAGAAGTCAACCCGTAAAATGAGGACAACTCAAAAGCATATATTTAGTATGGTACACAAGGTCAGATCGAGTTTAACTAACAAGACTTAATTAGTCCAACATAATAGTTAAACGGTGATATTACATTTCAAAGATTCATAAAAACGATTTGTCATGATGAGAGAAGCATTTGGTTGTTGTTTTTTTTTTTTTTTTTTTTTTTTTTTTTTTTTTTTTTGGAAAGAGAAGCATTTGGTTGTTTTTTTTGTTTGTTTTTTTTTTTTTTTTTTTTTTTGAGAAACATTTGGTTGTTTGTTATTCAACTAATATAAATAGCTTGTAAGAATGTAAACTAACATTTGAACAAAGAATAGTGTACTTAGCCAAGACACAAAGAATCCAAGAATCTTCTTTGCTAGCTCCCTGCATGCAATTCCGTTATCGATTTTCTAAACTATTTATGGCGTTAATTCACATTGTAATTCACATTAATAAGGCCACTAGATAAAATAAATGATATATCAATAAGTGAGATGCTATATGCTATTTTTGACAAATATAGCTGAAAAGATAGTAGTTTAAAGCTTATAAACTAGCTTATTAAGGATCACACTACTTGTGTGAGATCGTCTATCCTTATTCGTGATGAGTTGGGTCAATATACAAATGTAATACGTATACTAACAAAAAATTCCGGCTATATTTCAGACGATATTTCCGGCGACAACAATTTAAAAATAAAATAAAATAAAATAAAATAAAAACCTGCCGGAGAAGATAATCGTTCAGTTGTTTTCTCCACTGGAGAGGACGACCGAACTGGTCGTCCTCTTCAATGGAGAAGGCGACCTGATCTGGTCGCCTTCTCCGGCAGGTTTTTTTTTTTTTTTTTTTTTTTTTTTTTTTTTTTTTTTTTTTAAATTTGTTGTTCTCGGAAATATCGTCGGAAATATCGCCAGATTTTTTTGACCGGTTATTCCAGGTGAAAAACCTGCTATTGGATTTATTTGACTCAAAATAACAAGTTGAAGGGCCTAATTGCACCTTTTTAAAGTTGAAGGGCCTAATTGCTCTTTTACCTATAGTTTAAGGGTCTATTTGACCATTTTCCCATGTTATTATATTTATTATATCTATTATATATATACTAATAAGATCCAATAAAGTTAGGTCTATATTATCTACTATACTAATAAGATCCCAAGAGAGTTAGGCCTATAATGGGTAGAAAAAATGGCGGTCAAATTTTTTAATTAAATGAATGGCTCAGATTGATCATATTTTAATTTTTCCTTAGGATTTCCTAATTTATCCTTAATGAATATGATTATCCGTTAAGTTTTCTGTTAATTTCTGTTAGTTCACCATTAACTTACTCATTGATTTCAATAAGAAAGGTCTTATGTTCGAACCCCATCTCAATCAAAGTTGGCATAATTAGTACACTATTTTACTATTATTAAATTAAATAATAATTTAGTAGCTATAACAAAAAATAATACATATGCATTTCTTTAATTTAGAATTATGTTTCTACAATGTCTATATTCAAAAAAAAAATTATTCATTATGAATAAATTAAATAAGAAAAATAATTTCATTAGTTATATTGTATTTATTTTTCTTCAATATAAAAATTCTTTACATTCAAATTCATCAATTGATTATATTCACTACATTGTCTATTATCTTTTTTTTGTGCACTATTTTTTAAGAGTTAATAACCGATTTGGTCCTCCGACTATTACAAAACTACCGATTTGGTTCTCAACTATAATCCTTACCAAATTAAGTCCTCAACTATTAAAATTTTACTCGATTTAGTCCTCCGTTAAAGTTCCATCTATAAGCTGTTAAATTTAAGGGTAGAAACGTAATTATACATTTCCCTTTTCTTCTTTCCGTCTTCTGGCTTTCCTCATCATCGACAGGCTATGAACGTCGTCATTTTTTGCTGATGAATAATAACAATAATCCTTCTTCACCTTCGCCGTTGCCGACGACGACGATTCATGGCTCTTCTTCTCCGCGCTCGCGTCTTTTTTCGACGAGCCAAAAAACTTTGCTACGAACGTCCGGAGGAAGCAGCTACCGCTACCGCCACCACCATGCCCGATCTTCTTCTCCGGGATCCACGTCGCATTTCTCGGCGACGGTTGCTGTTTCTTGATAGAGATGAGTTTCCTGCAGAAAATAATATTGCCCAGAGGGTTAGAGACGATGTTCTTCTTCCACTCCTCACTAAAAATCTCGAAGCCGCCGTCGGCGACGACATGGATGTGAAGCTGGTTCCGCTGGAGCTCTGCGACTCGCCGGAATATTTAACATCTTCCGGTCTTTCCTCCCATCGCTGACAAGCGCGTGGTTTGAGATTGCATTTTTGCCTTTTTCTGGGCTTCTCAGACGAGACATGAACGTTGCTTCTTCTGGACGGCGACTTCACCGAACAATAAATTTGATGGGCACAACTGATTCTCCTCCATTCGGTGGTTGTTGTTTGCAGCTCTCAGTTGGTTTCTATTCCGGTGGCCACCACAACTGGCCTCCAAAAGCTTCCAGTTCAAGGCAGGACGAGTTCCCCTGCCTTGCCGACCTCCGGCGTTCCCCATTTTGGGGTGGTCAGATCAGGAGAATGGAAGTAACCACCCATTTCATTCTTGGTCACTCCATATTTCACGGTGACTGGAGAGCAGCTTCCATGGATGGTGGTTTGTTTTTTACTGAAGCCCTTACTTACTCCTCTTTTGCTTTGAATGTTGAATGAAGGATGTATGATTTTTCGGAATTGGATGGCTTTTCCAGCGAGTTGTGTGTATTTTCCAGCGTACGGGATTCCTCCGGCGAGAGATTCACAATGCCTTTGACTCCCTTCTTGGATTGTTCCAATTTGAAATGGCCTCTGGAGCTTGGCTTCAGTTGAAGTTGGTGAATGGTGGTTGTTGTTCCATGTTACACTCCAATGACCGCAATTTTTCTGGCCGTTTTGGACGGTCTCTAGTCCATGATGACGGGTGGTTTACAAACCACGCACTTGTCATCGGTGATGAGGAAAGCCGGAAGACGGGAATAAGAAAAGAGAAATGTAAAATTACGTTTCTACCCATAAATTTAACAGTTAATGGATGAAATTTCAACAGAGGACTAAATCGAGTAAAATTTTAATAGTTGAGGACTTAATTTGGTAAGGATTATAGTCGAGGACCAAATCGGTAGTTTCACAATAGTCGGAGGACCAAATCGGTTATTAACTCATTTTTTAATTAACTGTCAAAGTTATAATACAAAATAATGCTATATATTTATTTACCAAGTATTTTATTAATACCATGAAAAAATTAAAAAAATATAATTAATAAAGCCAATCATATTAACTACTTGAGTGCTTTGTTGACAAAGAGAGTATTCAAATCACACAACAAATTGAAGTGAGAACTATCTCGCGATGTCCCTGTTTGAGAATCAACAGATAGCGGTTAGCGTTAGCAGATTATATTAGGGAATTTGACCAGCTAATTATATCAACGGTTGGTAAAAAGATATTTGAAAAAATTAGCTGTTTAGAATAACATGTAAAATGATCTAAGGGTATACATATAATAATAATAATAATAATAATAATAATAATAATAGTAATAATAGTAATAATAGTAATAATAGTAATAATAATAATAATAATAATAATAATAATAATAATAATAATAACAATAATAATAACAATAATAATAACAATAATAATAATAATAATAATAATAATAATAATAACAATTGTTGGTTTTAGGGTTTTTGAGCCTAGGGGGGTCCAACACAACCTTAGTTGGTGGATTCACCTTTCCAAAATATAAGGGAAATAATAGCTCTTATAAGTGTGTGTATACTCTTGGCCTGAACTTGCCGCCCCCCTTACATTCTTGAGGACTTCCCTTTTATAGCGGGTCTCCTCGGAATCATTCAAAACATACATTTAAAGCCATAAATCGACCTATTAATTCTAAGATTCGTTGGGCTGCCGTTACTGGGCCTCCCAACGGCTTGCTGACCGGGCTCCTTAAATGGCCCCTTTTAATGCTCCAACGGCTATCTTCGCGCCGCCCGCCTGCTCGCGCCGAGCTCGAGCTCGAGCTCGAGCCGACTTCTCGCTTCCATCCTCTGTCTTTTCCTGGGCTGCTTCCCCCTCTGGACTTGGCTTTCTTTCCTCTTGGGCCTCTCTTCTTCTTGGGCCTTTCTTCTTCTTTTTGGGCCCCGAGCCCACGGGGTTCACACCCCATCAACTAGTCCCTCACTTTCTAATATTGAGTCATTTCCTTACTTGAATATTGAAAAGTATCCGTCTTTTTACTGCAGATCGCCGGAATCATTCCTCAATATTTTCTCTTCAATGGGCGGATTGTGGCCAGATCCTTCGTGATCTTCCTAATTCGCCTGATCTGCTTTAACTCTTCCTTTGCTCCTCAAGCCAATAAATTACATCTTTGTCTTTGTCTCTCCTCATCTTCCTTGCTAGCATGAGCCGTCCACCAATCAAGGGGAAGAAAATCTCGTTTTTAGGTCGTCGTCTCATTCTCCTCCGGCCAAGTGGTCGAAGTCTGAAAAGGGGAAAAGGAAGGCCCTTAAATCTACCTCTCGTAAGCACTCCACGGGATCTATTTCTTCGGGTTCCCGGATGACGATCGAGGCACCTCCTCTAGCCGCTGACCTTTCTCTTCCGACTGCTGATCCATCTCCTCTCCAAACAACGGCTCGTGTGATAGTCGAGGATAGGACATTCGTAGAGGTGGCCATCCCGGAACAACTGGCTTTCCAAATGACCTTTACCATCCCACCGCACAATCCTGAAGGACCGGCTTCTGACCTGATGTCGGAAGCCGACTATGCACGCTACCTGGAGCTGTATCTAGATGATGAGGCACCCGTGGTCCCGCCTCTGATGCCGGCCTTCTGGGACACTGTCTGCCCTTCTCTTGCTGGTTCAGGTTCATCGGACGAGATGGCTTCCCTGGACAAGCCATCTTCGCCGGAGGAGTGAGTCGCGCCACCTGAGGCTTCTGAGCGACTGAGTGTGATGCCGAGTGAGGACGAGTGAAGGATCATGGGGGAATTTACTTTAGCATAAATAAAGTTCCCCCTTTTCTCAATGTACTAGCCCCCCTTCTTTGTTTCTTAATAAAATGGCCGAATTGTTTTTGGCCTTTATGTCTTCCTCTTTCTCTTTCGAGTATACGACTATGCCTGTTACCTTTCCGACTTATCGGTTGGCCATCGTGCCGCCCGAGGTCTGACACTTGCGATCCTCCCATATCTAAGGAAGATTTGCTTTTCAGGTTATGGCAGGAATCTCGCCCTGTCTAAGCGAGATTGATGGGATCTTTCACTGACGTAGATTCCTGACTTTTGTCTATTCCCTTCATTTCTGCCCAGTGATGGCAGTTTTGATTCTCCCAGTAATTTGCTCCACAAAACTCGCCTGGCCTAAATGTAAATAAGGCTTCTTCTTCCTTATCTTTCTCACTTTTTCTCTCTTGCACTCCTTGAAACCGTTACCCTCTATTTTCCTTCGCTATGAGCTACCGGGATGGTGAACGGCGTTCCTCTATTCGCCTGAAGGAGCAAGCTCGTCTGGAGGAACTGAGGCAGTGGAGGCTTGCACACGACAGTCACTTAGTGGGCGACTCAGGCTCATTCCCCATTGTGGTTCCTCTGGATGTTCTGGACATAGTCCCGGTGGAACCTACCAGCCGGAGGGTGGACCCGGTGATAAGCGAGCCGCCGATAGGCGAGGAAGAAGTGTGAGAGGTTCCTCCTCTTTTTAGGTGGCCATGTCTCACAGTGCCCTGGAAAGGCCTCTCCAAATGATAGATGACGGAGAGCCGCCTGTCTTCGTGGATGACATACCGGACCCGACTCCGGCCCCAGCTCCGTTCCAACCTCAGCTATTTCTGGTGGGTCCACCTCCGCCTGCCCGTCCGTCCGCGGAGAAAGCCGACCCATGATTCCGCCCCTTTATATTTCTAGTTTGTACCAGGGCTGTGTTCTCGTGATGTATGCTTGCCTTGCTTAATAAACATTTCTGCTTTTCATGCTTTCTTCGAAAAAAGAATCATTTACTTCGTAACATTTCTCCATGACCTCCGGCCCGCGGTTTGGGATAGATGAGCCCTTTTCATTCGACTACCGAGCCAGGTCGAAGACGAGTCCGGGCTCGGGGCCCGACCCGAGCACGACGTGGAGTTGACCCAGCTTTCGCTCTACGGCCCACTTTTGTTCGCCGACTGTTCACTCGGACGCTGGCAGCTTGTTCACGGATGTCCTTGTCGTCCGAGTGAGATGTCCACCCAGGATTTGACAAGCCGGGTCACTCTGACCCTACGCGTGCCTAGGCGCGCCGCTTGGGCTAACCCTAGCTCAACTGCCATTCCGCTTTTTGAGGGGCATTAAATGCTCCCGTCTCTTCATGACAACCAACTGTCCCTATCAGCTAATGGGCTGCTGACACGTGTCGGGCTCTTGAAATTCTCCCCAGTTTAAATATGTCTTCTTCCCCTTCCCATTGCTCATACTTTCGAAAAGAGACGAGAGAGAGAGAGAGTGAGACCAGATAACCCTGCATCTCCGTCCAGTCCTCCCCATTTCGCCGAGCATTTCTCAGGTTGGTAGTCTTCTCCATAATGATGTCATCTTCCTCTTCACCCTCTCACCGTCCGGTGGTATCATCCACCATGTCTACTCCGTCTTCCTCCTCGTCCTCTTCTTCTCACCGCCGGGAAGTTCCTTCGGACCTCCCTTTTCCTTATTCTCAGTTGGCCCTGTCGTCTTCTAGGGCGGCTGTGCTTCTGACTCCAGCCCCACTAACAACGGTGGCGGCTCTGCCCGACGGCCTTCAACGGCCGAAGGGTAGTTTCGAGTCAATAGATCCTCCGGCGGCTACTCCATCGTTTATATCAGAGGCGGACCTCGAAATGGCTGGCTTTCTTCTTGGCCCATCGGCTGACGTTCTTCCTCCGGGGAACCGGCCCATTTTTTACCCGTCGGAGGGCTATGTAGGTATACATCTGCACTCGGTGGCCTTTGGCTTTCGAGTGCCACCCCATCCTTTTCTCTCCCTCTTCTTCCGATATTATAACCTGGTTCCAGGTCAGCTTGTCCCCAAGTCTTACCGTCTCCTGGTTTGTTTCATGGTCCTTTGTCGGTGGTAGTTCTACGAGCCTTGTATAGACTTGTTCCGGTGTTTGTTCACTGTGAACAAGGTCGACTCTCACTCCAAGGGCTTTGTACAAATATCTGCCCGTCCTGGGCGTGTCTTGTTGAGGGTCTTCCAGATTCTGTGAAGGACTGGAAGCCCTTCTTCTTCTTTGTTCGCCCTTCTTCTTCTCATTTTGCATTTCCGACCATGTGGCCGGACACTCTCTTCAAACCCTGCACCCGGGTGAGGTGTCTTTACCCAAGAGGCGACCCGGGGTGCCAAGTTTCTGAAGAGGATGGGGCCCTACTGTGCCCAACGCTGGTCGCGACTTCGGGCTATGGCGAAGTGGGGCCTTCTGCCTACTGGAGCGGCCACCACAAGTAGTCTTTTCTCAGACCCCTCTCCCTGCTTCTCCATTTTTAAGTAATCAGTTGACTTTAGTTTCTTCCGATGTGCAGGTCTTGACGACTCCGCCTCCGACTCTTCCGAGGAGGTCGACACCCAAGCCAAATCTATAGGCGATCGAGCTGAGAAGATGACGCGCCGATTGACTCAGCGCTCGGCCGGTACCCCTTCTGCTACGACTTCGCTCCCTCTGCCGGTATCTCGCATCACTCCACCCAGAAATGTGGTGGACCTGTCGACCTCCCCAGTGGCTTCTCCTTCTCGACCTCCACCGGCCTCGACAGAGAGTCCGAGCTCCAAGCGACCTCTGGAGCAGCCGGAAGTTCCTCCGCCCAAGAAGATTCGGGTGGGCCTGGAACTGAACGAGGACGCCCAGATATGGCAGAGCGACTTCTCGGTCCAGACGTGGGCCGAGCACGTGCTTCTACCCCGGGACCTGGAGTCGGCCGCCAAGCTGATGGATGAGCTCATCCTGGAGGCTTTTCTGCGCCAATCCTACCGAGTGAGTGCTCAGACCCTTCTTCCTTTTCTTTTGCTCTTCTGACATGATTTTTTCCCTTAGAACCTTGCTCTCCAACTGGAGATGAGGAAGCGGATGCGGGCTCTCAAGGCTAGGGTACACAGCCTCAGCACTCGTCTGCTTCAATTGCAAAAGGCTCGCCAAGAAGAGCAGGCGGCCTTCGCCAAAGAGAGGGAGATCCACATAGCCGAGCTCATGAGGGTGACTCGTCTGTGGGAGGAAGAGCATAAGAAGGTGGCGACGGCGGTTTCTGAGTACAAGGGGTCGGCGGCCTTTGACGCGGACGTCAAGTCGGCCATAGAGGGTCGACGGGAGGAACTAACAAGGGAATGGCTGGCGACCCCGGAGGGCGATGATTACCTGCTCGACCTGGGCGAACGCGACTACCGGCTCGGGTACCGCGAGGCACAGCTCGAGCTATATGCCAGCCTGCAGGCTCGTGACTCCTCTTTCACTCCTGAGGGTTGGGGTCTCAAGCCGCTTCCAGCACCCGGGGCCGCAACTACAACTTCTCCTCTGGCTCCACCAAGTCTACCGGCTACTGACACGGTTGTGCCCACTGAGGTGCCTCTTCAACCAGAAGACCTTTCAGTCATTCTCCCTGCTAGACCATCAGCGGGTGAGCAAGTCGAGGGCGAAGAAGTTGCAGCATCTTCTCCCTTAGCTTAGGTCTTTCTTTCCTTAGCTTATTTTTTTGTAAGGGTTGGTCCTCCCTTTGGACCTTTATTAATGAAAATCCTTCTCTTTGCTTTTTACTTAGCTTTCTTCGTCTTGCATTTTCTTTAAAATCAGCACGACTTCCCAAGCTTCCAAGTTTCGATGCTTCCCTTGGCGAGTCACTTCGTCGAGGCGACTCCCTATGCTTTCATTTTTTTGGAAATAACTAAGGGTTGACACCCTAAGCTTCTTTTCTTTTCTTGCCGAGTCCCGCAGTCGATGCGACTCCTTAGACTTTTTCAATCTTAGAAATGTTTAAGGGTCAGTGCCCCATTATTTCTCTCTTTTCTCGCCGAGTCCCTAAGTTGAGGAGACCTCTTAGACTTTTTCTATCTTAGAAACGTTAAAGGGTCAGTGCCCCCTTGTTTCTCTATTTTCTCGCCGAGTCCCTCAGTCGAGGCAACTCCTTTAGGGTTTTTCTATCATAGAAACGTTTAAGGGTCAGTGCCCCATTGTTTCTCTCTTTTCTCGCCGAGTCCCTCAGTCGAGGCGACTCCTTTAGGCTTTTTCTATCTTAGAAACGTTTAAGGGTCAGTGCCCCATTGTTTCTCTCTTTTCTCGCCGAGTCCCTCAGTCGAGGCGACTCCTTTAGGCTTTTTCTATCTTAGAAACGCTTAAGGGTCAGTGTCCCATTGTTTCTCTGATTTCTCGCCGAGTCCCTAAGTTGAGGCGACTCCTTTAGGCTTTTTCTATCTTAGAAACGTTTAAGGGTCAGTGCCCCATTGTTTCTCTCTTTTCTCGCCGAGTCCCTTAGTCGAGGCGACTCCTTTAGGCTTTTTCTATCTTAGAAACGTTTAAGGGTCAATGCCCCATTGTTTCTCTCTTTTCTCGCCGAGTCCCTCAGTCGAGGCAACTCCTTTAGGCTTTTTCTATCTTAGAAACGTTTAAGGGTCAGTGCCCCATTGTTTCTCTCTTTTCTCGCCGAGTCCTTCAATCGAGGCGACTCCTTTAGGCTTTTTCTATCTTAGAAACATTTAAGGGTCAGTACCCCATTGTTTCTCTCTTTTCTCGCCGAGTCCCTCAGTCGAGGCGACTCCTTTAGGCTTTTTCTATCTTAGAAACGTTTAAGGGTCAGTGTCCCATTGTTTCTCTCTTTCCTCACCGAGTCCCTCAGTCGAGGCTACTCCTTTAGGCTTTTTCTATCTTAGAAACATTTAAGGGTCAGTACCCCATTGTTTCTCTCTTTTCTTTCCGAGTCCCTCAGTCGAGGCGACTCCTTTAGGCTTTTTCTATCTTAGAAACGTTTAAGGGTCAGTGCCCCATTGTTTCTCTCTTTTCTCGCCGAGTCCCACAATCGAGGCGACTCCTTTAGGCTTTTTCTATCTTAGAAACGTTTAAGGGTCAGTACCCCATTGTTTATCTCTTTTCTCGCCGAGCCCCTCAGTCGAGGCGACCCCTTAGGTTTTTTCTATCTTAGAAACGTTTAAGGGTCAGTGCCCCATTGTTTATCTCTTTTCTCGCCGAGTCCCTCAGTCGAGGCGACCCCTTAGGTTTTTTCTATCTTAGAAATGTTTAAGGGTCAGTGCCCCATTATTTCTCTCTTTTCTCGCCGAGTCCCTTAGTCGAGGCGACTCCTTTAGGCTTTTTCTATCTTAGAAACGTTTAAGGGTCAGTGCCCCATTGTCTCTCTTTTCTCGCCGAGTCCCTCAGTCGAGGCCACTCCTTTAGGCTTTTTCTATCTTAGAAACATTTAAGGGTCAGTACCCCATTGTTTATCTCTTTTCTCGCCGAGTCCCTCAGTTGAGGCGACCCCTTAGGTTTTTTCTATCTTAGAAACGACTTCGGATACGGGAGAGTAATAGATATTTATTCAAAGCTGCGTTTTAACGAATACACGGGGGCTAACCTTTCATTGATAGTATTTCTTCAAATGGATCACATTACAGATCCGGTCGACAGGCTCCCCTTCTAAGGTTTCCAGCTTGTAGGTGCCAGCTTGAATTACGGCGGCTATCCGGTAAGGTCCTTCCCACTTGACCGCGAACTTCCCTCCTTCGGTGGGTCGGCTAGCCAGTCGATCGCGTAAGACAAGGTCCCCCACCTGGAAAGCTCGGGGTCGGATTCGCTTGTCACGATACCTCTTGACGGCCTGCTGGTATTCCACCATGCGAGCGTGTGATGTTTCTCTTCTCTCCTCTAGGAAATTCTTCTCGATCCTAAGTCTCTCCTCGTTTCCCTCATCAGTGTAATGGTGAACCCTATGAGTCGGCTCAACAACCTCTATGGGCACCTTTGCTTCATACCCGTATGCTAGCGAGGACGGGCTTTCGCCGGTAGCTCGCCTCTGAGTTGTGCGATACGCCCATAGTTCGCGGTCAACTCATCAGCCCAGTTTCCTCCCACGTCTTCTAGCTTTTTGCGAATACCGTCCGTAATGGTGCGGTTCACGTTCTCGACCTGTCCGTTAGCCTGAGGATAAGCGACCGATACCTTGGTATGCCGAATGCTGTGCCTCGACAGAAATCCGCGAAGGGTTGACTATCAAACTGTCGACCATTGTCACTGACTAAGTGTTAGGGCAATCAAAAACGACAGATCACCTTCTTCCATAAGAAAAATTCGACACTGATACTCAGTGATGGTGACCAGAGGCTCGGCTTCCACCCACTTGGTGAAGTAATTGACGGCCACCACACAGAACTTAAAACGCCCTGGGGCAACCGGCAGAGGGCCTAATAGGTCGATCCCCCATTTAGCGAACGGAATGACAGTAGCAATCGGAGTGTAGAAGTTGGCTGGCCGAGTGTCTTTTCGTGTAAATGCTTGACACACGGTACACTTGGCTATCTAGTCGATGCAGTCTCTCATCATAGTAGGCCAGTAATAGCCTTGGACAACTAACTTTCGTGCGAGGATGTGAGCACCCTGATGAGCTACGCATATCCCATGGTGGGCCTCGTCCATTATTCTTTCCGCCTCAGGTCGGAGCAGGCACTTGAGGAGGGGGCCCCGAATGATCTTTTGTAAAACTGCCCGTCAATGATCTCAAAGGAAGTGGCTTTCCTTCGAACTCGGGCAGCGACCGTGATGTCGTCAGGCAGTTTTCCATCCTCTTTGTAACGTCGAATGTCTTCGATCCAGAACATTTCCGGGTTTTGGGCACGGTCCAAGTCCGGATCTGTTACCTGCTGAACTTCCTCACTCGGTTCCTTGATGCTGGGTCGGCGTAACTCCTCCATTTGACAGATCATCCGGAGATGGTCCAGCACCCCTTCCGAGGCGATCTTCGACAAGATGTCGGCTTTCTTGTTCTCGGCTCGCGAGATGTGCTCTATCTCATATGCGGCAAACCCTTTTAATAACTCCATGGTCTTCTCTTTGTACTGCGCTAGCCGAGCGCTTCTAGCTTCGCAGGTTCCTCATACTTGTCCTACCACAAGACGTGAGTCCGTCTTAATACGCAGACGGTTTGTACTGCGCTAGCCGAGCGCTTCTAGCTTCGCAGGTTCCTCATACTTGTCCTACCACAAGACGTGAGTCCGTCTTAATACACAGACGGTCGACTCCTACAGCCTTGGCGAGCCGGATACCTCCCAGCACAGCTTCATACTCTGCCTCGTTATTGGATGCCTGGAATTGATAGCTCAGGGCGTAGTATAGTCAGAATCCTTCTGGAGTGATTAGCATAACTCCACCGCCACAATGCTGGCTACTCGCAGCTCCGATTGTGCACTCGACTAGGAAGTCGACCAACACTTGCCCCTTGATTGAAGGGCGGGCTTGGTACTCAACTCCAAATTGGGTCAGTTCTACGGCCCACTTGACGAGTCGCCCTGAGGACGTGGGGTTACGTAGCACGCCTCCCAAGGGTTGATCCGTTAAGACTCGTACGGTGTGCGCCTGAAAATAAGGTGCCAGCTTCTACACTGTGACCACTAGTGCCTATACCACCTTTTCAAGGGGAGTATAACGAGTTTCTGCAGATTCCAGAGATCGGCTGACGTAGTAGACCGGATGCTGAACCCGCTCTTCTTCCCGAACGAGTACTGAACTGACAGCCTTGGGTGACGCCGCTAAGTATAAGTATAGGGGTTCGCCGACCTACGGAGTAGATAATACGAGAGGCGTCGAGATGTATCTCTTCAATTCTTTGAAGGACTCTTGACACTCGGATTGGAGGTCCATGCGAAGCCCTCTTTCTTCTTCATAGCCTCGAAGAAAGGTACAGTCTTATCTGCCAACTTGCTCAGGAATCGACTTAAGGCGGCCAGTCGGCCAGTCAACCTTTGAAGATCTTTTATGGTGCTGGGTGGTTGCATGTCCATAATGGCTTGGACCTTCTCGGGGTTCGGCTAAATGCCCCGCTTGGTCACCATGTAACCTAGAAATTTCCCTCCTTGCACGGCAAAGGCGCACTTTTTGGGATTAAGCCGTAGATTATATTTAAGCATTACCTGGAAACACTCGGCCAGATCTTGAGCATGACCTGACTCTTCCGGTCTTTTGACCAATATGTCATCAACGTACGCCGCCATAGATTTTCCCAATAGATCCTGGAATAGTCGAGCGACCATTCTGGTGTATGTAGCCCCCACTTTTTTTAGTCCAAAGGGCATCACCTGGTAACAGTATACACCATCGGGGGTGATGAAGGCTGTCTTCTCTTCGTCGGCTTTGTGCACACAGATCTGATGGTAACCTCGGAAGGCATCCATGAAGCTCAATAGGGCCGACCCCGCAGTCTTGTCTACCAACTGGTCGATCCTGGGTAGGGGAAAAGGATCCTTCGGACATGCCTTGTTGAGATCGGTATAATCTACACACATTCTCCAGGCCGCCGACTTTGGCACTAGTACCACGTTGGCCAACCAATCCGGATACTTCACCTCTCGGATGTGGCCGGCAACCAGCAACGTGCTCACCTCCTTCTTCACGAATTATCATCGGTCATTGGCTAAGTATCGCTTTTTCTGAATCACGGGCCGATGGCTGGGGTCTACCGCAAGTCGGTGAGAGATGATAGAATGGTCCACACCCGGCATGTCCTCTGGCCCCCAAGCGAAGACCAGGCGGTTCTCACAGAGCACACGTATGACTTCCATTCGTATTTCCTCCCTGAGTCCGACTCCGATTCTTACCCGCCTCTCTGGTCGGACAGGGTCGATCCCCACTTCTTCTAACTCCACGCCCGGTTCTAGGCGAGGCGCCATTTCTTTCTTTGCGGGCCGCTCGGTGATCTCATGCACTTGCATTTCTCGTCTTCCCATTCCCCGGCATGCTTGCAAATAGTACTCTCGGGCGACTCTCCAGTCGCAACGCACTATGCCCACTCCTATCGGCGTGCGGAATTTCAGACATAGGTGCTCGATGGAGATCAGCGCTCCCAAGTCATCCAGACCGGGTCGTCCGAGGATGGCGTTGTGGGAACAGGCCAGGTCAACCACAATAAACTTCATATCTAGCTTCTGTATATCGGGATAGTTGCCGATCTCAACCGGCAGGGTGACGGACCCTTCAGCTTCGATGGAATCCCCAGTGAAGCCTGCCAGTGGCGTCTTGATCGGGGTCAGCCGTTCTCGTGCTAGACCCAACTTGGTGAAAGTTTCGAGATGCAGGATGTTGACACTGCTCCCGGTATCTACCAAGATTCGTCGAACAACCACCCCGTTCACGTCCATCGCGATTACCAGTGCGTCGCGGTGCGGTGCTTGGCCAGTCAGTAGGTCCTTATCCGTGAAAGTTATGGGTTCTCTGCATTCTCTTCGGGCTGCCTTCGCGCCCGTACACTGTACCCACGTACAACTGCCGAGCCCAGGTCTTTCGTGTATTAGAGGAGTCGCCTCCCTCCGGGCCGCCAACTATCATATTGATGACCGGCTTCTGTCTCTATTGCGCCTCATCCTCCGCGGATACCGACTGCTTGCTGTGATCTAGGCCGGCCGACCCAGAGGGGTCGCCATCTTCTTTGGTTTGGGATGTCGCCCGTCTTCGCCATTGGTTAGGAGGCGAAGTGCCTTGCTGAATGATCCCTTCCATGATCTTTTTCAAGTAGCAGCAATCTTCCGTGTTGTGAGTATAAGTTTTATGATAATTACAGTACTTGTATGGCTTACCCGGGTTAACACTCGTCGTATGCTCACTTGGTGGAGGCGGCGGGGGCGGCGCACCCGCTTTTATCTCGTGCACTGGATGTTAAGGAGGTGGTCGGTAAGGATGAATACTGCTCTGTCGTAGACGCGCCGGGCCTCATGTCGGCTTGGTGGATCCCGATGTCTTTCATTCGCATCTGCTCTGGTTCGTTTTCCTCCTGAGGCCCCTCCGACCTCGCGCTGTCGCTTAGACTTCATGGCCTGCTCAACGTTAGCTCGCTTGTTGGCCATGTGAATGGCCTCCGTATATGTGGCTAGCCGATTATCCCGTAAGTCTCGATACAGCTGGCCGGATCGAAGCGACTCAATGAAGAAAGTGGGCGCGGTCTCATCTTGATGAATATCGCCAAGATGCGTAAGGTCTTTCTGAGGCTTTATGTTGGTAGCATAGTGACTCATGAAACGGTCGGGTAATCCCTCGAAGCTGTGGATCGACCCCGATGGTAGGGCGACGACCCATCTTTGAGCCGGCCCTTTCAAAGTTGGCAAGAAGGCGCGGCACATGACAAGGTCCTTGACTCCTAAGACCTGCATTTTCGCCTGGTAGCTCAGGAGGTGTTCGCGCGGATCGCCCGACCCGTCGAAAGTAGCTTGCTCCGGAAATTTAAAGTCGCCGGGTATCTTATATGCCATGATTTTGGCTGAGAAGGGCAAGGTGGTGTGCAACGTTTGTCGATCCTTGTTCCGGGTATGTTTTCGGTAGACTCGGTGCTCTCTCCAACTTGGGATTCGGCTTGCCGATCCTCGTTACGGCATGCCTCTTAGTCCGCCGCCCCTGAGTTCTGGTTCTTCGTGTGTGAGTCTTTTCTCGGGCGACCTCATGATTCTGCCGACCTGACCGCGCTCGGCTGGGCGCTCCCTTTCCCAATCGTTCTTTTGTCGAGCGTCGGGTCGCGTTTGGGCCTAGTTTGGAGTGCACAGACCGAGCTGGAGGATATTCCACCCTTCGATCCTCTCGCCCGTCTCTATCAGACCTTTGGGGCGGATGCTGGTTTTGCGGCTGCGGATTCGGCGATTGGGAGACCGATGGTTCTCTCAGTTCCCGGGTTTGCACAGCTACGGCGCGAGCAATAGCCTCGATCTACGCGGGGGTGAGAGGTATCATGGATGGAGGTCGATTTTGAGGCGCCGAATCACCTCCCTGACTTTGCGAATTTCGCTGGTTCAGTTGATTCCTCATGTCTGCCTCGGGCACGTTACGACAGTCGGGGGCCTGGCTTCGATCCTCAGCTATTGGTTTGAACTTCTACTCTTGCTATTCGTCTTTCTGCTCTATTTCCGACTCCTTTCTCGATACAAGAGAGCGATCATAACCTTTTGTTACGTCCCCACAGACGGCGCCAGTGTTGGTTTTAGAGTTTTTGAGCCCAGGGGGGTCCAACACAACCTTAGTTGGTGGATTCACCTTTCCAAAATAAAAGGGAAATAATAGCTCTTATAAGTGTGTGTATACTCTTGGCCTGAACTTGTCGTCCCCCAAACATTCTTGAGGAGTTCCCTTTTATAGTGGGTCTCCTCGGAATCATTCAAAACATACATTTAAAGCCATCGGCCTATTAATTCTAAGGGCCGTTGAGCTGTCGTTACTGGGCCTCCCAATGACATGCTGACCGGGCTCCTTAAATGGCCCCTTTTAATGCTCTAACGGCTATCTTCGCACCGCCCGCCTGCTCGTGCCGAGCCCGCTCTCCCGCCAAGCTCGGGCTCGAGCCGGCTTCTCGCTTCCATCCTCTGTCTTTTCCTGGGCTGCTTCCCCCTCTTGGCATTCTTTCCTCTTGGGCCTCTCTTCTTCTTGGGCCTTTCTTCTTCTTTTTGAGCCCCGAGCCCACGGGGTTCACACCCCACCAATAATAATAATGATAATAATAATGATAATAATAATGATAATAATAATAATAATAATAATAATAATAATAATAATAATAATAATAATAATAATAATAATAATAATAATAATAATAATAATAATAATAATAATAATAGTTTTAAAAATAATAAAAAATATATAATTAAGCCAATCATATTAACTACTTGGGGGATTTATTGACAAAAAGAGTATTTAAATCACACAACAAATTGAAGTGGGAAACTATTTCACAATGTCCTTGTTTGACAATCAGCAGTTAGCTCTTCAATATTAGTATATATTTAATATTTTATGCCCTAATTTTTATTTGCTCTCCCTTATGTCCGTATTTGGTTTCAATCATACCTATACAATTATTTTATTGACAATTATAATCAATCTTGACTATATTATCTTGTATTTGTAAACTTAGAATTGCCTATTTAAATACACAAATTTAACATTAAATTATCTATGCATGAACAATTCGAACATAATCTTGCCTTAACATACTTTAAAGTACTTATTTAAAAAAAAAAAATATTGTGCATTTTTTCAATCGCGCAATGCGCGTAAAAAACTTGTTATTATACTAATAAGATCCAATAAATTAAAGTTAGGCCTATAACAAGAACTAAAAAAATGTTTTTTCAATTATGCGATGAAATTATTGTTTAGATTATTTTGACTTTAGTGGGAAGAGTTAAAGAATAAAGAGATAGGAGAGGTTTAGCATTTTAGTGGGAAGAGTTAAAGAATAAAGAGATAGGAGAGGTTTAGCATTTGATAAGGATTATAGAAATAAATTCGAAAAATAAATATATTAAGAATTAATAGTGTTGAATATCCCGATTATGGTACCCAGTTAGATAGGCTGAGAAGGTTGTCCAGGCGGTTGGGACGACGGGTGGTCGGCAACCAGGAAGGCGGAAGAACTGTGGGACCCAAGCGTGAGAGGGACGAATATTTTCAGATATTCCTGATCGAGGTTTTACATTAAGAAATGATCTCATAACTAGCTTAGGAATGTTTCTTATACTCAAATTTGTTAAGTGTTTCTTAACACGCTGGGGTGGAGACCGATTCCATAAATTTGGTGAAAAAATATTGACTCTACGAAAGGAACAGATGCGCCTCAGGGGATATACGGATCCAGTATCACTGGCTGAGTTTCGGAGATTGGATGAGTGCTTGACTCGTGTTGAATTGCAGGAGGATGCATACTGGAGGCAGAGGGCCAAACAGCATTGGCTCAAGGATGCGGACGCAAACACCAAGTTTTATCATAGGTATGCTTCTCATCGAAAGAAAAAGAATGTTATTACTAAAATTATGAATGATAATGGGGATTGGATAGAGGGGGATGCCATGAGAGGTGTTATCTCGGATTATTATCGTGGAATTTTTAATTCAAGTTCTCCTACTGTTAATGATGATTTCTTTGAGAGTATACAACCACGAGTAACTGCTGTGCACAATGAGAGCCTATTACGCCCCTTTGAGGAGAGTGAGATTAAAGCAGCATTGTTTTCTATGTATCCGGATAAAGCTCCGGGGCAGGATGGGATGAACCCCGGGTTTTATCAACATTTTTGGGATGTGGTGGGTTCTGATGTTTCTTCTTTTATTGTGAATTGCCTGAATAATTGCTCATTATCGGATGGACTAAATGACACGAACATTATTTTGATCCCGAAGAAGAAGAGCCCGGAAATGGTTTCTGATTATAGGCCAATTTCTCTGATTAATGTCGTCTACAGAGTTATGGTGAAAGTTATTATGGCTAGGATGAAACCACTGATGGAGAATATTATATCTGAGACCCAGAGTGCGTTTATATCTGAAAGACTTATTACGGATAATATCTTGATAGCCGTAGAAGTTGGCCACTATTTAAATAGAAAGCAATGTGGACTAGCTGGCTGGGGGGCTTTGAAATTAGATATGGCAAAAGCCTACGATCGTATGGAGTGGTCTTTTTTGCAGGGGATGTTAAAGGCTCTAGGATTTGATGACAGATGGGTGGAGTTATTGATGATGTGTGTAACCACTGTGTCGTATAATGTATTGCTGAATGGTTCAAGGAGTGATCAAATAATCCCAACTCGTGGTTTAAGACAAGGTGATCCTCTGTCCCCTTATTTATTCATTATTTGTGCTGAAGGCCTTTCAATATTATTACAGCAAGCAGAGATGAATGGAGAAATACATGGGTGTAGAGTGGCCAGAGGGGCGCCCTCCATTTCCCACTTGTTCTTTGCTGATGACAGTCTGCTATTTTTCAAAGCAAATGTACAGGAAGCGGGAGTGGTTAAACGCTGTTTAAAAAACAATGAAATGATGTCCGGTCAGGCGGTAAATTATCACAAGTGGAGTATATGTTTTAGTAAGAATACACGGGGCGAAATACGAGAGGAGATTGCTGATATATTGGGAGTAGTGCAGGCTCAGAATTTTGGGAAGTATTTGGGGCTTCCATCATTTGTGGGCAGGAATAGAAGAGAGGCATTTTCTTATATTGAAGATAAGATAAGACAGAGGATTGGCTCGTGGAATAAGAAACTGTTATCACAGGCAGGGAAGGAAGTTCTTTTGAAAAGTGTGGCTCAGTCTATGCCTACCTTTTCAATAATTGTGTTTCTACTGCCTATGAATCTGTGCACTGCCATTGAGAGAACTATGAATCGGTACTGGTGGAGATCGAGGAATGATCAGGGTATTCATTGGAAAGCCTGGGACAAACTGTGTATTCCGAAGAAGTTTGGAGGACTGGGATTTAAGGAGTTGAGGGCCTTTAATCTTGCAATGTTGGGTAAGCAAGCAAATGGAGAACTTAAATGGAGATCCAAATGGAGAATATTCTGTTAAAGATGGGTATAGAGCAGTGGTAGGCAATTATACCCAGGCAGTAGGGACCTTTGATAAATGGAAAAAATTATGGAGTTTAAAAGTCCCCCCAAAGTGGAAAACATTCTTATGGAGAGCCCTAAGTGATATTTTACCCACCACGGAGAACTTACTTATAAGAAGAGTAGATATTGATCCAACTTGTGCAATGTGTGGTGTTGGGCATGAGAATCTTGTGCATTCTTTAATCACATGTGGTTATACGGCAAACATTTGGACACAATCTAACCTTCCAATCCCCAATAGTGTCACAAATATTTTCAGTGATTGGTTTAATGATTTGATGAATATTTTAGATGATGATGGGATTATTTATGCAGTGGCCCTTTTATATTACATATGGCGTGCAAGGAATGGAGCTGTATAGGAAGCACATTTGCCCAGGCCTCGAAAATTAGTGGCAATGGCGTTATCAGCCATGAATGCGTGGAAGGCAGTACACCCCGAACGTCGAAATCCGCCAGCCAATTCCACGCCACCAGCTGGCCGAATTACGGCAGTAACCACCGCCCGAACCATTGCGGCAGTAGATGTGCCGAGACAAGGGGCCGATACTACGGTGCCATCGCCCCAGTTGACTCCTACAGGTATGTTACACCATACTATGCAAGGCATGAGGGATCAATGCTATTTCGATGCGGCTTACGACCCACGAACGAACAAGGCAGCAGTGGGGGCTATTATTCTGAATTCGCAAGGAGGATACGTGTCGGCTATGACCGCTCCTATGATAGACTGTTTTTCGCCTCTAATGGCGGAGGCCTTTGCATGCAAGGAGGTTTTGTCATGGTTACGAAGTCGACAAATAAGCTCAATCGACCTCTACACAGATTGTTTGGTGCTACAACAATATCTATCGTCTACAACACACTCGTCACAGTTTTACTTGGGCTATGCCATTGATAGTTGCAGAACTAGTTTATCATTTTTTGATTACTGTTTACTACATTATGTTCCTAGACTAGAAAATTATTTGGCACATACATAAGCATCTTCCGCTTTTAATCAGCTGACTAGTATGTATTCAGACTCTGATCCGCCATACTCTATTTCTGCATATTTTCAATAAATGCCGAACAGGCTCCTTTCAAAAAAAATATACACTACAACTTAAGCATGTACAAATACCCCATTCAGTAGTCACAATGCAAAGGATCCAATTCTCAATTATTCGCAAGCAATATTATCGTCTCTTGTTCGTTCTTGCACTTTTTTCTTATTCTAACATCTTCCCTGGCCTTATTGTTTTATGGTTGTGTTTGAAATGTGCTATACAAAATTACGAAAATCAAAAGT
This sequence comes from Ipomoea nil, assembly GCF_001879475.1. Lineage (NCBI taxonomy): Eukaryota > Viridiplantae > Streptophyta > Magnoliopsida > Solanales > Convolvulaceae > Ipomoea > Ipomoea nil. The sequence goes on from NW_017619532.1 coordinate 1,468,360, forward strand.
AAAAGTAAATAATTGTAAATAAAAAGAGGTAATAATAAATATCCATATAATACTAATAAGAGAAAAATCGACAAGTTGTACTTAAATACTGCCTTCCAATAGTGAAAACGGATAAGGCGGTGCTGTCGCCGCACTAGTTCCATTACCCTTACCCATACTATCATAACCGGAAAAAACATCTAACGGTGTCGCCACCGTGAAGCCGCCGCTGTCGGAGGACGACAGGGATGACGACGACGTAGTAGAAACGGTGCAGCAATTATTGTTACTACGGCTCAACCAGCCCGCCATCAATGGATTCTCCGGCGAGGACTGGCAAAGCGTATCCACATCGAATTCCGCGTCGTGCAAGTGAAACGACGAGTTTATCCCTAGCGCTACACCGCCGCCGTCTTCTTCTTCATTCTTTACCGGACAACTCGCCACGGCGGCAAGCTTCATTTTCTTTTCTCCGGCGGCGGCGGCGGCGGAGTCCAAGCTGATCCGGCGCGCCACCCTCTCTCTCCCGACCAGCATCATCCGGGGCAAAATCTCGGGCTCCTCCACCACCTTACACAAGAACTCCATCATCTGCTCCGGCCGCCGCTCCGTCGCCTCCAGCCGCCTGTTCATCCTCTCCAGCTCTTCCTCCAAATCCTTCTGCTCTTTCTTCATCCTCATTATCTCCGAAAACATCTCCTCTTCCTCCTCGTCTCCCTCATCCCCGCCGCCATGCTTACAATGCAATAATAAATTCTTCCCGTTCTTCCTCCTCACAATGTTCTTCAGCAAATGTGTCTGCCCTCTCAAAAACCATTCATTCGCGAATTCCCATTTATCCGGATCCACCTTCCTAAATCCCTATATTTATCAAAATCCAAAACAGAATTAATCAAAACTCGTCCAATTGTTAACTTGATAATCACAAAGTTATAAATTCAACAGTATTTTACATGTCTGATTTGATTATTCAACCCCAAAAGCCTCGCACTTCGGCCCGACAGAACAGTTAAAACAATACCCACAAGAAATCTGCCCACTTTTAAGTATAACCCCACAGTGTCGCTACGAAAGTTCAAACTCTTTTCTCTCAAATATTATCTACTGAACCAGTAAGTTAAATCCGTGCAGGTGGTTAAGGAGAGAATAATACTTACATAAGTGTTGAGTTGACGAACGAAGCTGGAGAAATTGTTGTGCTTGAAGAAAGCCGGCAAGATTTTATCGGAAAATTCCAAGGGCTCAACCACAATGAAACTATTATTGGCGAGTCCCCAGGTGATGAGCGAATCGATTCTCGGGTCGTTGACCATCTGATAAGTCTTCATCACGAACGGCGCAATCGTGTTATTGCCCTCCGCTTCCATAGTTGAACCGACAGTGGTTTAGTCTCTTGACTCAGATGAGCGGAGGACGGCGGTGGAAGGCGGTTGGAGGTGGCGGCGGCGGCGGTGGGAGGAGGGGTGTTTCATTTTACGTTAATTATTAATGAGGACGAGAAAGTTGGGGACAGAGAAGCGTTCGTTATATAGAGGTGGATGCGGTTGTCGTGGAAGTGACATGAGCTGACATGGCGGACGCTGATAGGACGACTAATGCCTCCTCCATGCGGGGGTCACGGGAATGGGCCCGCTTTTGTCATACACGTCATGGTCACGGCGATTAGATTTTTTGTGTTTTCGAATATGTACTCCCATGGAGTATAACTCTCACCTACATGTACAAATTTTATTAGTTAAATAAAAATGAATGAATAAAAACAGTGGTTAATTTTGTTGTTTAAATCAATTAAATGATAACACCTCAACAAGGAGTAACAAATAGAGTGAAAAGTGAGAGTAGATATAGTATTACTCATTTTGGATCCAGCATTGTTCTAGGCATGCGCGGGCGTAATGTCTCGGGGTATTTTTCATTATTTATAATCTCTAATGTGAGATTCTCTTATGTACCTTATTCGTGAAATGAGTCGATTCAATATGAAAATGTAATACTAATGCTAAAAAATACTCCGTATAATATTAGTTAATAGTAAAGTTTTTATTTATGAGGGAGTATAATATTTTTTAAAAAAAATATAATATTTTTTAATTAAAATGTAAAAGTATTACATTTTTTGTTATAAAAAATATCCACTTTATTCATGATTAGTATAAGTATTATATTTTCACGAGTGACAGGCAAAGATTTGTGAGACAATCTCATTTTTGTTATACTCTAAAACCTTAGCAGAGGACTAAATTCGAATATGAATTCGCTTTTAACAAGCTCAAATTCCTATATTCTCATATCATCACAACAGATTATTAATCCTATTTTGAATTAATTAATCAATTAAGCATTATCTTTTTATTATTTACAGTATTTATTTAAGATGGTCCCTATTGCCATACGAACGTGTGAGGTCCAGATAGGATGATGTCCGAAGTGCAAGGCTGTGGAAAGTACAGCTTGGCAGAATCATATTGGCTTTTGGGAATTGGGATTTGGCATGGGCACTACAATAAATACTACGTACTATTCATATTTTCACATAGATTTGGTTCAGGGAGGTAATAATTATGAAAATAATATTATTAAATAATTGTTTTAATAAAAATATTGTTTCATCAATTTTATTTTATTTATCATGTTTACTATTTATTGGTTAAATAAATTATTTTTGTATTATTTTTTTTAATGTTTATTTAGAACATGTTTGGTTCATGGAAAATAATAATTCATGATTATTCAAGATTAGCTAATGTAAATCTCATCAAAATAGACAAATAAATATCCTCTCGCATCACAAAGAAATTAAATAGCTCATTCTTAATAATTCCTATAAATAAAAAGTAGAAACAAGTATATTCCTTAAAATGGTATTCCATTCTTAATTTATTCCACAACCAAATTTGCTTTAACAAAATATTATGCATTTTAATTAATTGACGGTCAAATCATAATATTTATTCATTTGATAACTAATTTATCAAAATATGTCATGCAAAAAAAAAACAAACAAATAAACAAACAAACAAACAAACAAACAAAAAAGAAGCTTGTTCATAACAAGAGTAATATATTATGCCTTCTTATTTAGCAATTAGCAGATAGTTTATAATTGATCATGTTAGTTGTTTTAATTAGTTGGTAGTATTCGGAAATTCTAGAAAAGTGTTTAATAAATTATCTGTTTACAATTAGCAAGTGACATGTAAAATGCCATAAAATTACATTAGTACATTACTTTATTTATTGAATTATTATTAAATTATTTTAAATTTTAAAATAAGTTATTTTAAAAATGACTATTTTTGTATTGTTTTAATATAAATATTCTTATGTTTTAATAATAATAATTATAATTCAACATTAAAAATGAAAATTCAAATAAAAATAGAATAAGCATAAACACCACAACAATCAACAACAACAAGGATATAAATTAAACTTTTAAAAATAAAATACAATCAACTGATATTTAAAAAATAAAAAAAATAAAAAAAAGTTCCTCCATATAAGTTTTATCATTTTTATCTTATTTATATCAATAAGGTAAGTCAATCAACTATTTACCAAATACTTTTTTTAAATTATTTCACTTGTGAGAATAATTTGTTGGATTTGGTAGCACTATTAATAATTGAGTGACTTCTTTAAAAAGAATTTTCTGAAAATTTTCAATTCGGTACTCTTTTATACAGAAAAAAATAATTCATTTATTTATATTGTTAGACCCAACTATAATTAATTTTTTTGGAGAAGGGTAAAATAGACCTTCAAACTTTACCTGAAAAGTCAATTAGGCCACTGAAGTTTTTAAATTTACAATTAAACTTATCAACATTTTATTTTGGTGTAATGAAGTCCAAAAATCGATTAGTGACTTGTGATAGTAGATCACTAGGGTTTCGGCACCATTTCTGACCACAAATTGACCAGCGACCGACGCCGATCGCCAATTGAAGAACATAGTAGGCAACCATTTCTGGTCACGTTCCTAGAGTACACCTGATAGTACTAATTCCACGTGTTAAGCGGTCAAGGTACTTAAATAAGATCAAATAGTAAGAAATAGAAGTCTTTTATTGATCAAGGAGGACCTAATACAATCTAAGTGATTATCCGGAGGGCCGACTGACTGCGGTCGGGCAACTCTGTAGATAATCTATCAATCGTCCAAAAGTCCCCCACACTGTAGCCGCTGTGGGTACTTATAGCTGCTAGGCCGGAGACACAGCTCCAGCCGGCCGGCATGTGACCCACGTAGCATCCACGCATCTCCACCTCGTGAGCCCTCTCTGTCAATGTGTAGCATTGCCACGTGCCTTTTCTCGAGATCCTTGACTCTTCGTAAGATAAGAGCCACTAATCGGGTGATAAAAACCCCGGTCGGGAAGTCTACTGGTCGGGTCCGACCGTCTTCTTTTAGGAGCATCCGACTTGTAAAACCTGCACAAAGGACGAGGGAAACCAAGCTGTGTCGGTCGGGATATATCCTACCAAAAGCCCCCCAGCCCGGGCCTTTTTGACCGCTCGGGAAAAAACGAGACGGGATGAAAAGGTCAAATCACTCGGCCTGCGATCCTGACCGGACAGCTATCGCTTGTTGTGCCATGTGTCGGCCTCTGCGCGTCTCGGAGTCTGCAACGGTCACGTCGCGCAAGTGGGCCGTTTCCCCCCCCCCCCCCCACCCCCCAAACTTTTCCTATAAATAGGCGCTTCTGAGGTTCATTTGAACTTTTACCACTCTGTGAGAACCAATCGGAGCTTCCCAAGCGAGCAGCACTGTGCATCGATCGAGCAAGAAACTCCAACCTCTTCAGCAAACATCACTCACTCGGTAAGTCCTCATTTCTCTCTTCTTTCTTCTTTGTCTTTTATCTTATCGCACAACGACCGACTTCGGCGCTCCACTAACCCCGACCGAATAATAACCGACCCCCTCCGCTGAACCCGACCATCTCCTTTATGAAGGGGACATGTCAGACACCGACAGCCAAAATGTTTCGGGAGCGGATTACGATGACGCGATCGAGCAACTTAGCGAGGAGACGATGATAGAAGCGTCCTCGCCTGAAGTCGTCGAGGTCATTCAACGGCCGAGCAAGGTTCCTGAGCAACAAAGCTCTTCTAGCTCGAAGAGCTCATCAGGGTCGAGCGGCTCGAGCGATTCGAGTAGTGGCAACGGCAGCGATAGCAGCGCCTCAACGAGCAGCCGCACATCTCCAACCGAAGAAGTTCGAGAAACGCCCACAAGGACTATCGGGTCTGACCACGGGGCTTCCGTTTCTGCACATGACCGGGAAGCCACACCCGACCCGGTCTAGGAAGAAGCGACTACAGCAGCGGCCGCGCCGGAATTCGTCTTCCTCAACAGCGAAAGCGTCGAGCAGCAAGAGTGCCTACTGACAACCGGGGAAGCGGCGAAGATTGCCGCAAGGCTGAGCGGTCGGGTGCAGTTCGATACCCAACGGAACCTAGGGAACATAAAGGAACGCCATCAAGGGAAGTGGATCGGGATGCACATCGATTCTCTGCTAGCCCCGATCACTTTCCCTTTCGGGCTACTATCGAGTACTACCCGCCCAAGTATGCCCGAACGCGCGTCGCATCCTCGCGTGCTTCTCGCAAATTTGCGCTCGGCACACGTTGCATACTCGATGGAGCTGTTCAACTTTATCTATTAGGTCAAGCCCTTGGCGGCTAAATATGGGGGCGGAGGGGGGGGGGTGCTTCCTCATGGCTCAATCCCAGGCGGATTTGTGCTCGAACGAGGACTTGCCCGAGAACAACCGAGGATGGAAGAATCGAATCTTCTCGGTCAAGTACGACCCGTGGATTCTTCCGGTCGACCGAACGTGGGGGACGCACTACAGGAAACAAGTGCAGCCGGTCGAGACCCGAGCTCTCCGCGAAGCAACTTTCCGGATTTCCAGCGAAATTTATGAGCACAGGATTTTCCGGACCAAAGAAGCTTACAACGCCCCCCGATTGCCGCCGCCTCGATACGACCTGGACCAAAAGTACAAACCCCAACCAACGGTCGTATCGGTAGCAGTAGCGGCTCCTCAGGCCGAGCTGATCAATGAAGGTCTAGCGCTAACCTAGCTTTCCCGACCATAACTCTCCCGATCGCAACTTGATCTGTTTTGTTAACCATATGTTTTTGTTTGCAGAAATGGGTCCACCACACAGCTTCTAGACGGCCAGCGCGCCCCGAGCCCCCCGAGCTAAGATAACGCTCGGGAAGAAGGGCTGACGCCGGGTCATCCAGCGATAAGGAGATTGGAGGTGACTCCATCCCGGACACTCGTCCGCTGGGGGCCTCGACGATTACCACAGCCGAAGGGGCTATGGTCGTGGAGACAACGACCGATGCCCTGGCTCCACAAGCGACCGGCCGAAAGGGCAAGGAAAAGATGGTCGCGAAGGACCCGGAAGACGGCGGCGCACAGAAGCATCGGCGGAAGCAGAACAGCCCCCCGAGCGGGGCCATCACGGGCGATGAGTCCATCCTTACCCGGATCGGTAATCTCCGGCCGATCAAGGAGGACATCACCAAGCTGACGCCCGAGCAGGTGGGCGAGAGGAGCGGTCACGAGCTGGTCGAGGTATAACTTCGCTACTTCTTTTTTTCCATGTACAACTGTAATCGCTCGGGCTAATGTGTTTTCTTTTGCAGCTATCACGAGCGATCCAGCATCTGCAGCGCCGAGCAATGTTGGCCAACGAGGCCGACGCTCTGAAGAAGATCGCAGAGCAGCGAGGATAAGAAAATACTGAGCTCCGCGACAAGATGAAGTCGACCGAGGACGCTCTGTCCATTGCCGAGAAAGCCGCTCGGGAAGCGTTGGTGGAAGCGGCCGAGCTCAAGTCCCGACTGGGCAACCTCTCCGGCCTGGCAAAATTCCTTTGCCGGGATGAAGCCTCAGCCGAGAAATTCTTCAAAGAATTAATGAAGAATAAGCTCGGGGAGGACATGATCTGGGCCTTCGGACATTGGGCGTTCAAGTCCAGTCAGCGGACTATGCGGGAGGAGACCCGATCCATCATTGAAGAGGACTTCGAGGGCGACGATCTGAAGTCGGTACTGTCCACTCTCCCGGACGAAGTTCCTGACCCCTGCCCGGCACCTTTCACCGACCCGTCCGCCTCCGAAGACCCGGCCGAGCCCAGCGTCGCTGCGAAGAATGTAGACAAGGTCGTGTAGTTGCCGACCATGTAATAATTTATTTTTTGCGTTTTGATGAAGTGTACTTCATCGGGAGCCCGGTCCCGTTTTGTGTCGGGTACTTTTATTATTTAATATATTAACTTTTGTCAAATTTTATTTTTGCTCGACTTTTGCGATCATTTCTTGGTCGTTCTTTGCCCGACCTATTGGCCTCCTAGCATCCTTTTGACCTGTTGGCCTTTTCGTCCGGGCGTTTGCCCGACCTCTTAGCCTTTCTTCCTCTCACCCTAGCCCCCACACTATCGTGCACATGAGGCACAAGTGAGTGCGACAGTGGAAAGAAGTGAAGCTGATCGGGTATATCTTGAAGCTCTGCTTTTCCCGATCGATGGCGTAACCCGAGTGTCCGCCGAAGATGAGCGTTGTAAGTCGGGCGTTGTTAATTATCTGGCTAAAATGTAGATGCCTTTTTAAAGTCAATTTAGGTTTATACCCCTATCGGTCGGGACCGAAAGAGAGGTGTGTACCTTTATCAATTATAACTGAGATTAGACCCCGGTATAATCGGGCAAGTTTAAACGACATTGTGGTCGTGGGGCTTACGCCCCTCTTCGATTGTTGATGCTGAGTCCCAGTCGGGCGAAGCACGAGCAAGACCAACTTCCGAAGTAGATTCTACTAAACTACTTAAAATTTAAATGACGCAAAAACCGATCAGGCCGCTGTATACAAACGGTCGAGCAATCACCGGTCGATGATACATTATTTGTTCCGGTACGTAGACGGTAAAATATTTACAAGCTTTGCAAAGGAGATTAACGATGGACGTGCTCACTCGCAGGTTGAGCCCCCACTCCATCTACAGGTACACGATTACATCAATTTCTAAATAACACGAGATTTTCTGAGTTCCACGTGCCCTCAATTACTCTCCCGGTCCTTGTCTCCATCCAGTAAGTACCCAGGCGAACAACAACCGTAATAACATAAGGGTCTTCCCAATTCTGGGCTAGTTTACCTCCTTCCAATGGTTGGCTTGCCTCTCGACGTCGTAATACGTAGTCTCCAACTTGGAAATAGCGGGGATTGACCCGGACGTCTTTTGTGCTTTTGACCCTCTTTTGGTACTCGGCCATGCGCCGAGCCGCAATCTCTCTTTTCTCCTCAACGCCGTCTAGATCCACGGCCATGGAGGGATCATTTTCTTCCGCATTATAAGATCCCTCCCTAGCGGTCGGGATCCATGCCTCGATCGGTAACCGTGCTTCAGCACCATAGACTAACGCGAACGGCGTCTCTAACGTTGCCTCTCTAGGGGTCATGCGATATAATGTTGGCCACCCATTCGGGGTAAGTGACCGGGCGGATGTGCCCAATGGCCGCCATCTTCTTCACCTCTTCTCGGACAAACTCTCGGCGATTGGATGATAGATGCCAAGTCTTCTGAACGACCGGTTTCGCCGCGGGATCTACAGCTAACTAGTGACAGATCACGGTCCGATCAATCCCGGCATGTCTTCAGGTCCCCATGTAAATATATCAGCGAATTCCCGGCGAATCGCTAACACTTCCAATCTTAGCTCGGGGGTGAGGGCCCGACCGATCTTTATCTTTCTCTCCGGTCGTTTTTCAGACAAAGGAACATCCTCTATCTCTTTAGAGGGCTCGGGTTGTTCCTTCTGATCTCCGATGGCTTCCTTAATAATGGTATTCACCCTGGAAGAACCGGCATCACGCCGATTGACTGCCCGGGAATAGTATTTTCTTGCCGATTGGACATCGCCTCACACCACTCCGACCCCAGCAGGGGTGGGGAACTTCATGCACAGATGAGGCATCGATATGATTCTGCTGTCGGTCGGCCCAAGATGACGTTGTGGACACAATGGAGGCTGACCACAACAAACTCCAACTCCGTCTTCACTGACTTTGGTGGGGTGCCGATCTCAACCGGGAGCACGATCTTGCCCTCGGGGCGAATGGTGGCCCCGGTAAATCCTGACAATGGAACACCAACCGAAATCAGCTCCCGCTTGTCCAATTTCAGCTTCTCAAACACGTCCAAATAAAGGACGTTCACGCTGCTCCCAGTGTCCACCATCACTCTTTGGACATCGGTTCCCATAATATCAATCGTGACAACTAGGGCTTCCATCCCATGATCCCCACTCTCTGGCTGGTCTTCTAGAGTGAAGGTAATGGGCTCCATCTTTTGCCTCTTACCGGTTTCCCGGGAGTCGATGATCGCGACCGGGCAACTTTCCTGAGGTCGGGAAGCATCTTCCAAACCTCCGAATATAACGTGGATGATTGGTTTGGATGTCGGTCGGCCACTAGATGGAGGATCAGGATCTCTCCGGTCTTGATCCCATCGGTCAGAGCGATAATGAGATCGCCTATGATCTTTTCTGTCAGTTGCTTTCTTAGTCTCTTCCCGTTTTCCAACACACTTGTCTAATTTCCCCAAGCTGAGCAAGTCTTCTAAGAGTTGTTTCAAGTGTGTACATTCTTCCGTATCGTGCCCCGCACAACGATGATAGGCGCAATGCTTCGATTTGTCCCTACCATCTGGTCCGGGAGGAGGTAAACGAATGAGGTTGCAAGATTGGGCGTACTGCATGGCTTCCGCCGCTGATCGATTTAACGCCGAGAACTCTCCCGGTCGGGTTCGAGGTCGGGGATGATCTTCGCCCGACCGATGATCCGCTCGACCGGAAGGCTTTCGAGACGGCGTTCCAACCTCTTATGACCTCTTAACGGCATTTGCCTCGCCGGCGTTGGCATAATCCTTCACTCGTCGAAGGGCTTCCTCATAAGTGGTTGGAGGGTGGAGTATAAAGTCCTGGTACAAATAACCAACTCGTAAAGAAATGTGCAGCATATGAATGGCTGTCAGGTCGTCCATCGGTTCGACCTCCCAGACCGCTACCTTCCACTTGACTAAAAATTCAGTCAAACTTTCTCCCTCCAATTGCTTGTCCTTCTCGAGATACATGTAGGGCTTTCGGATAACTTTAGAAGTTACGAACTTCCGGTTGAACTTCATCGCCAGACTGGCGAAGTCAGAAATAAAACCCGGTTGTAATGTTCTGAACCACTCCGCCGCCCAACCAGTGAGAGTGGAGTAGAAAGCCCTACACATCACGGCGTCAGACACGCCCATCATCAAGATGTTGCTATAGTAGGTATTGACATGAACTTCTGGGTCTGTCCGCCCATCATATTCCTTATTTTCGGGGATGCGCAAATCGAGCGGGTTAGGCTGAGCCATAATCTCCGCCGTGAAGGGTGTCCTCAACAGAGAGGCTGAATGATCGGTGGGAGGCCTCACAGCATGCTCGTTCTGCTAGCGAGTGAATTCTGCCCGGAGTTCGTTGAGCATTCCCCGGGTCTCGTCCTGTGCGACTATTTGGGTTGGTTCCCGAGCCCGTCGTCGTCGATGTGATTTAACCCACTATGCCCGGACGATCCCTCCTGGCTTGCTGCTCGCATGGGCGAATCGACCGAGCGTATGTTTGGATCCTGCGGTCCCAATCTTTGCCGCATTGCTGGTCGGAGCCTCTCGAATGCCATCGCCCGGTTGGCTTCTATCTCAGGGTCTTCAATCGCCTGTGCGTGTATGTCCGGCTGAACCTGTGGAGCCTGCCGTGGTTCCTCCATGACTTCGGCACCCTACAACCCCAACCTCAAACGAGCCGAGCGCCTAGCCCGGGGGGCGGGCTGGAGCTCCGGCTCAGTCGGCATGGTCGGGTAAATCGGAGGAGTGGAAGCTGGAGCCGTGTACGCAGGCATATACTGTAGATAGTCGGTCGCTGGTGGATAATACATCGGTGTCCCCGGCCAACACCCATATGGAGGAGGTGGAACTGGATATGGATATTGCCCGGGAAACGGATACTGCTGACCGAGCGGCGGATATACCGGTTGAATGTAATTGACCGGGTTCTGGGCCACCGAATGAGGTGGTGATAAGTTGAGGTTTAGGTCAACCGTCTGACCTTGATACTGTGTTCGTTGGTGGTCGGATGAACTTGCTGCATCCGCTTGATCATCCTCGAGTGTTTGTACATGAATGGATACATGGTGATGGTGATAAGAAGGATCTGGTACTCGTCTACAATAGCTTTTGTATCGGATCCCCACAGACGGCGCCAAAATGATAGTACTAATTCCACGTGTTAAGCGGCCAAGGTACTTAAATAAGATCAAATAGTAAGAAATAGAAGTCTTTTATTGATCAAGGAGGACCTAATACAATCTAAGTGATTATCCCGAGAGCCGACTGACTACGGTCGGGCAGCTCTGTAGATAATCTATCGATCATCCAAAAGTCCCCCACACTGTAGCCGCTGTGGGTACTTATAGCTGCTAGGCCGAAGACACAGCTCCGGCCGGCCGGCATGTGACCCACGTAGCATCCACGCGTCTCCACCCCGCGAGCCCTCTCTGTCAACGTGTAGCATTGCCACGTGCCTTTTCTCGAGATCCTTGACTCTTCGTAAGATAAGGGCCACTAATCGGGTGATAAAAACCCCGATCGGGAAGTCTACTGGTCGGGTCCGACCGTCTTCTTTTAGGAGCATCCGACCTGTAAAACCTGCACAAAGGACGAGGGAAACCAAGCTGTGTCGGTCGGGATATATCCTACCAACACCAATTGACGAAATTTTAAAAATGGAGAAATCACCATTTTGGTCCCTCAAAATTGATTAATTGACGAAATTTTAAACAATTCAAAAATCAAATTAGGCTCCGTTTGGAAAGCAGAAAAATGAGTCATTTTCCTAAAAACATTTTCCTTTTCGGTGTTTAGCTACACAACTTAAAATTGTCTTTGTGTGTTTGGTTCATTTTCCAGAAAATGAGCAGGAAAATGAAAAGAATTGAATACTTCAAAATTTTAATTGTTTGATATTTTTGATAAAATACTTCTGTTAATAGCACTCATGGATAATTTTGAATATATATATATATATATATATATATATATATATATATATATATATATATATATAATACACGCACTATATATCATGGTTGCAGTAGGCGCTAGTCGGGCGCTTGGGCAGCGCCTAGCGCCTAGGCGGAATCTAGGCGGCGCTAGGCGGGCACCAAAAAAGTTTTAAAAAACAATGACAGACTTGTAGTTTAACAATTTTAATGAGACTGTTTTCAACATTCAATCAAATAACACATCCAAATAAATGAAATGACGATAATTTATAAGTCATAACATCATAATAATATTAAAATCAATAATTAATGAAAGACAACATGAGACAAAATCGGTCAAAATTAGTCAAAATCAGACGAAATCGATCGACTCGGCCGAGTTGGCCGCCTAGGCGGCCGGTCGAGTAGTGGTCGACTATAATCAAAAGCGGCATGGTTAGTGTATTGGAAAATTAGTGTATTAGTGTATTGGAAAATGACTTCCCCAACAAAAAAGGGGAAGTCATTTTCCTCCAAAACATACTTATTTTCCTTTAACTAAGGCATCATTTTTCATTGACATCATTTTTCTCCATCTTGTCAAACACTGAAAACCCGGAAAACATTTTTCGGAAGGCATTTTTCGAGTTTTCAAACACACCCTTAATTGAAATTGAAAACCAAGGACTACATTGACATTTGGGAAATAATTTAGAAACCAAAATAGTTATTTTCCCTAAAGCATTATTTGATTTTTCAAGGTAAAGTTCAAAATGAACTTTATTTCTCAACTATTTATGTTTACCAAATTTTTATCATCAACTTCCAACTCAATCATGCATAATTGGTTCCCTAACTATTAATTTTGTTCCAAATTTAGTCTTTTACAATAATTGAAAATAAAATGTAATTAAATATAAAATTTTCATTTTTTTATTCATATTTGAAATGCGCTATAAGTTAAATTTTACATTTCTGTCCCAATAATTAATGTCTCATAAATGAATTTTTTAATATAAACCAAATTTAGAACAAAAATTAATAAGCATAGAGCTAATTACTATTAAATTAAAAGTTAAGGATAAAATTTAAAAAATATATATATCAATAATCAAGAAATCATTTCTGAAATTAAGCTTAATTTATTGTATCCACCTTAATATACTCCACAAACTTGGGCAACAATAATATGGATTATGGAGTGATTAGTCAATAACTTGGCTAAAATCATTAGGAAGTTGTTAGCCTCATGATTAACCTATCACATTGACTTTACAACATGGATTAATTATTAGAAATTGTTGATTGGTGGATTTCATTTTTACTTGCTCTATTGCTTTAATAGTAAACTCTTGTGAGAGATAATACTAACATAGTAAATCCATGATATCATAATTTTCAAATTGGTTCTCAGATACGAATGCATCTAATATAATCAATCGACTATTTAAAAGTTCACTCAATTTAGTTCTCACTGTAACAAAGAATTACAGTGAATAAAATTTTGAATAGTTGAAGGATTATTTAAGATGAATTGATAGTTGATGACCAATTCAAAAATTGTGAACTAGTCAAATAATCATTTTAGACATTAACTTTAATTTAAGGAAAAGTTCAAAGCTGTTATCCAGTGGTTTGCTCTATCTAGGCTAGCTACTTGGCCAACTTAACAAGTATACCATCATTAAATGTTTCAAGTAGAATTATAATAGCTTGCACGGGCAAGCTAGTTCTTGAGTGGTAGAGTATGGATAAGGATACATGATTGAGCCCTTATAGATGTAGTACATGTGGGAGTTATATTTAATGTGGTGGATTCCTTGTGGGCACAGGCACTAGTCCTCCTGCCTAATGGGTCACTAAGTCATCGTGATTTATCCATCCACTATCATATTGAGTCGAGGCAACCGTTATACCATATACCAGGGCGCATATAGCAATGTGATTCCAAGTATAAAATTATGTGTTTTCAGGTATAAAATTTTGTACATTCTATTATATAATTCTGTACATTCAAAACATGGATTTTTTTTAAAAGAGTTAAGAGTTTATGTGTATTATGTTAAGAGTTTATGTATATTATGTATTATGTTAGATTATGTGTATTATCCTTTCAAAAAAGATTATGTGTATTCAGTTATAAAATTCTGTGTTTTCAGGTATAAAATTCTGTGTATTCTATTATACAATTATGTACATTCGAAACATGATTTTTTTTTAATGAGTTAACAGCAGACACGCGAAAAGGTACAAAACGACGTCGTTTTGGGCCGGGACGCACAATGCATTGTGCGTCCTGGTGCACGGTATAATTTGCCGAGTCCAGGTGTGAGGGCCTTAGGGGTGAGAGAATTTTACCTCGGTGGATAAGTAGAATTACAATAATTAATGATAAATATCGACAATAAACGAGGACCAACTAACTTTTATATATATGTACAAAATGGACAAAGTTTAACAGCAATTTATATCATGGATCATGATTTAATTGCATCATGGACCATAATTTATTATTATATATAATATTGTAGATTTATTACAAATTTAGATGTATTAAAGGTTCATTAAAACTGTAATAATTCTTCAATTATCACTTAAGCATTTTTTTTTTCTTTTTGTTTTTTTTTTTTATAAATACAATCAATGTCCTTTCAAAAAAATAAAAATAAAAAATACTTTTTTGAACGTTACTAGCTCTCCCTACTGAAACACAAAGACTGAGGCTTGAACTTACAACCTTCCAAATGAAAGTCCAACCCGGGTACCATTGGACCACATAGTCCTGGTAAAAAATAAAAAATACAATCAATGTTAAAATATATATATATTTAAAAAATCTCGCTGAGATCTTTTAAATGACCTTTATATTAATATATTTTTTAGTATATCTTTTCAATAATTGTATGATAAACTTATATCAGTGACTTAATAAAACTATAATCATGCTTTATGATGATATTCAATGGGTGATTACTTAGAAATGAGTTTGCCCATTTGAGCATTAGTTGTTTACTAATGGACTTACAGTATTTACAAAATAAACTCTTTCTATTGTAAAAAATGAATTCCAGGGTTCCCTTACTGAACCTATTTTAGCTCCATCAGTATTATGTTGTAGTTGCATTATTATTGTAAAAATTAACATTTAATAGTGTAAGAATAAACTTATTTTAGTATTGTAAAAATGGACTATTAGTATTGTGAAAATGAACATGTACTATACCATTAATGAACCTATTTGAGATCCATCATTTATTATAATGCAGTTGCACATTACAATTTGAGAGCATGAACTTGTAGTATTGTAAAAATGAACACGTTGTTTTTGCTTTTTGAATCTATTTAATGTCTATCATTATAATAATGTATTTGTATTAGTATTGTGAAAATGAACCTACAGTATTTTAAAAACAAACTTTCAGTAGTGACTTAATGTAATTGTATATTAATTTAGGAAAAAGAGTCAAATAAGCCCTTAAACTTTATTCAAGAAGTCAATTAGGCCCTTAAACTTTCAAATGTTGCAATTAAACCCTTAAACATATTATTTTAGAGCACTGAAGCCTAAAAATCGGTTAGTGACTTGTAATTACAGGTCATTGGGGTTCCGGTGAACCTCCGGCAAGACTCTGACCATATTCCGGCCAAAAACACCAACGAAGAGGTCGTCGGTGTTGTTTGGTTTCCTTCTCAGTGAAGGAGAAAGCAGACCAACTGGTTTGGGCCTCAATTACATGTCACCAATCGGTTTTTGGACCTCAATATTCTAAAATAATATGTTTAAAGGTTTGATTTCAATCTTTAAAAGTTTAAAGGCCTAATTAACTTCTTGAGTAAAGTTCAATGGCCTTTTTTACCATTTTTTCTTATATTTCCATTAATTTAAAACATTGAAAAAGTATCCATTGATATCATTCAAAATATCTCACTTAGAATTTTTTTATTGATATATTATTTATACATTAAATTTATTTGTACAAAAAAAAAATTGAGGTTAACAAATTCATTTTTATTCACTTTACAAAATGGATCATGATCCATGATATAAAAAAACTCAAAGTTCAACACCAGCTTATATTTTCTATGATAACGACAGCATGCAATTCTACAAGTTAAATAAATTGTTTATCAACGTCAGATCTTAATAAAAGTATATACAAATGACGAGATCATTTGAATATATAATTACCAACCAATGAGGAATAAATAAATAAAGTAGCCCAATGAGTAAGACAAGGAATAGTGTTCAGAATAGCTAGAATCAAGTTGCCTGGTTTAGAGGTAATTAACTAGAGATCACAAATATATTCAACTCCCCCAATTAGGGTATGATTTTCAAATTCAGATCAGATATGTTAGGAATTGTTAGCTTGTATTAACCTAATTAAGTAGGCTAGGGTATTATTAGGTATACATATCCATCCAATGGTTGAGTTTGCTTAATGTAAATGGATATAATAATTTACATTGGACTTTATAAGTCACCAACAACAAAAGGAAATAAACAACAATAAAAATATTTAAATTAGGAAAAATATAACAGAGTCAGTAGTAGTAATTAAAAATTAGAAAAAATTTATTTTTAGTCCCTCAATTATTTCTTGCAAGTCATTTTAGTAACTAACTTTTTACCGTTGTAATATACTCCCCTAACTCTTCAAAAAAGTTTCAGCTTTAACTTTAAAGTAAAAAAATTATTAATTAGGCTCTATTAAAATCTTACTTAGTACATGGATATTATAGTATTTTTAATGTTTCTTCTTTAATTATAATCTTCTTTACTCTTGATACTTCATTTTTAAAATTTAAAAAAAAAAAAAAAAAAAAAAAAAAACTTGATTTTAACATATTCGTGTAGAGAAAACAGGGACGATGTACTCCACTTGAATAGAAAAAAAAAATTATGAAAAAAGTTTAATAGATTTTGCATATGAAATACCAAAACTAAAAAAGTTTTAAAGAATAACGATAATAAAATTGTAAAATATGCATGTACTAAGTAAAATTTTAATAGAGTTTTAATAGTATTCAAAAAAAAAAAAAAAAAGAGTAAAATTTTAATAGAGTTTCTTAATTTGTTACACCAATAGTTAAAATTGTAATTTTTTTGAAGAGTTAAGAGAGTATATTGCAACATTAAAAAATTAGGGACTAAAACAACTAACCAAGAACAATAATGAACTAAAAATGGCATTTTTCCTATTAAATTAATTGAATGCCATGAATTTTACTAACATAACTAACTTCAATAACTTGAATTTTTGTTATTTAGTTGTCATTGATTGATTAATTCTTCAAAATGTTGTTAGAGTTTTTCGAATTAATTTTTTTAAAGGGAAATACTCCGTAATATTTTTAGTCTCTAAGCTATTGGATGTGTAAAATATAATTAATATCTCAATTTTCGTGAGAGTGATATTTTTAGTCCCATCTGGATGAAAATGTTTAATATTGTTACATCATAAGTCATATATGTATTTCAAAATTAAATTCTACCATAACTGCTAACACTATCTATAAAGATTTAAAAATAATTAATAACTAACAACAAAAGTTATTCAATTTTATTGTTCAAAGGGAAAAAATTACCTATTGCCCTCAATCTTTATATTAGTATGATACTCACATCTTTTTTTTTTTTCCAGCTAGAAATGAATCGATCGGAAAAAAAATATCTTATAGTAAAAACGAGGTTATGCAAATGACCAAGAAGGCCCCACTAAAATTAGAGTTTATGTAGTCTTTTTCTATTAAAACATTAACACTTTATTTCCTCCGAATGGGACTAAAAATGTCATTTTTACAAAATGCGGAGACTAAATTTACATCTCTAAAATTTTAGGAGCCAATTGTACACAAATATATATAACACAAGGACTAAAATTCTCAATTCCTTTTAATTTCTTGTTATGTTTGCTATTGTTGATATATATACAAATATCAAGCTTAAATATCCTTGATTATCCATAATGAAAATGTCTCATTCTCCTTAATTAGTTTCTCCTTGATTTCCCATTAAATTTGTATGAATAAATCTTATGTAAGACCTTCTTAAGTGAGACGTATAATATTTTTTTAATTAAAATGTACTTCGTAATACTTATAGGTGATAGGTTTATAGAAAAATAATAAATTTTTATTAAAAAGTATTACACATGTCATGTGAAATAGTTTCACATAAAACCTATGCAATGTAAAATGATTTCACATAAAACCTATGCAACTTGTATTTAAAGATGAAAAAGCCAAATGAATCTTAGGTTACCTTGCAGTTGTATTTCAACATTCAAGATAGTGATCACTAGGGATGTCAATTTAGCCCTGAACCAATGGGCTAGCCCATTAAGCCCTAAAAATTGCAGGGCTAAAATCCAGAAAGATCAATCCAATAAGAAAGTAAGCTCATTGGGTTGGCCCTGTTGGGTTATTGGATTGAGTTGGGCCAACTCATGGATTGTTGAGCTGGCCCGTGTAATATTCAATGATTATTGGATGGACCATAGTCTATACAACTTGTGTGTACCATGAATATAAGGTACATTTTTAATATATTAATTGTACATTATTTGTATATTGAAGGTACATTATTTGATAGTATATATATGAAATAATGTACTTTTATACACTACACACATTATATGTACACTACACACAAACTGTACACACACACACACTATATATATATATACTACACACACACACACTATATATATATATATATATACACACTGTACACACACACACTGTACACACAATATATATACCACACACACACTATATATACACACACACACTGTACACACAATATATATACTACACACACTATATATATATATATATATACACACTGTACACACACACACACACACTATATATATATATATATATATATATGTATATGTATATACACACACACACACACTACACACGCACTATATATATATACACACACACTGTACACACTCTATATATATACACACACACACTACACACGCACTATATATATATACACACACACTGTACACACACACACACTCTATATATATATATATATATACTACGCACACAGTACACACACACTGCGTGTGTAGTATATATAAACACACTATATATATATACTCCATATAAACACACACTGTGTGTAGTGTATATATATATATATATATATATATATATATATATATATATATATATATATATATATATTGTGTGTGTGTAGTGTGTGTATATATATATATATATATATATATAGTGCGTGTAGTGTATATATATATATATATATATATATATATATATAGTTATGAACCTACTCTATTTGTAATAAAAAATTTGTTTAGTGATTTAGCCCGTTGGATTAACCAACAACCCGTTGTTTAGGGTTAGGGCCAACCCAACTCAAAAAGAAAAAATAAAAAACCATTTTAGCCCAAGCCAACAAGTCCACCAACCCTGTAGGGCTAGTCCAAAACCCAACGGGTTGGCCCATTTGACATCCCTAGTGATCACTACCCTCAAAGGGTGTCAACATCGGCTGAAGTGGTCATGAAAATATAGAAGCTAAGAAAACAATATTCTATACCATATTACCATGTGATTATTTTTATCTTTAAAAAAAAAAAAACAAACATTTTTATCTTTTTTATACCTACTTTACTTTAATGTGCCTAAACTTTGTTGGTACTTAGTCATGCATACACCAAGGATTGCATGATCTATATGTGTTGCAATTGTCTCCTTTGTCTTTGAGACAAATTCCGGTTATATGCACAACTTGCTTCTGTAAGCTCAAGTTGTACATGTCAACCCTACTTATTTATACCTCACCCTTATCTGCTTCATTTTACATGTTCAATATATTTGTGATTATTTATAACTATTTTTATACCTACTTCATATATCCCATTTTACATGTTCTGCTTATTATTCATTGGTCAAATTAAATTTTTTTTTACTTATTTAATTTAGTATTTTTCTTATAATTTTTAGATTTTAATTTTTGTGTTTAATATTACTTCAATCAAGTCCATTAACTGGCATATAATAAAGTGGCATAGAGGAAGCATATTTTAGTTATTTGTATGTATTGCACCAAAAAGGAAGTTTGGAACACAAAAATGTACAATATATAGTTTGGTAGCTTAGATGGTGAAGTTTAGAACTATTATATGTGAATTAAACTTCTTTGTATGTGTGTATCTTGGATAGAGTTGGATATTATTAAGAATAATATTGCAAGTAATCTCACTTTCTACTCTATTTTTTACTCTTCACTGATATACATATTTTTAATTTTTTTAAAAAGTGAGTAGAACACAGTTTTTATTCATTTATTTTCTTCTTACTCAAATAAAATCAAGACACATGATAGAAGTTTTACTTCTCGAGAGTTTACTTATCATTTTCATATTATTTATAATTTTATATTGTCGAAAATAATGCCAAAGAAGTAAAACACAATTAAGTTGGAAATAATGAAGTTAGGTGAGGGCTAGCTAGGTGGGATTGGAATCTTTGAATATGAGAGTAGCATAGTATAATGTTGTTAAGCAAATGCCAATTTTCCTTTCCTTTCATTGTACTCTTCATTAGCCAAATGTCACATCATCATGTGTCTCGATTTCAATTATTCCTCCCACAAGTTTTGCTTTCAAAGTAATGTCATTTCAATATGTTGTTCATGCAATCAAATGCCATTGGCAATTGGCATCTTTATAGCTTCCGATTGGTTTTTCTCTACAAAGATAAGCTCAACTTTAGATACTTGTCAATTTTTTATTTTCTTCAATAATATATATATTTCAAGAACGTAACGATAATATTACTTGACTTGTACTAAATTTTATATTATTGCACATGTGTTTATGAAAAATAAAATTGACTAATCCATAAAACATAAATAAATATACATAGAACTTTTAACAAATTAAATTAAAGCATTTGAAATAACATTTTTGTATAAAAATTTTGATATAATTAACATTTTCTTTTATCGAGAATTTTTATTGTCATCCAATCTTATAATATATTTTGTTCATAAGATAAAATTAAATTAGATATTATCCTTATTTAGTTTTGTTTTATTTTAATGTAAAAATATTTTCTTTTTAATATTATGAGGACTATGCATTTGTAACTATATTAGTATTTGACAGCAGTATATAATTTTATACATATTTTCAGTGAAATGCATTTGTAGCCTTATTGAAAGTTGTTCAATTAATAAGTTAATTGAATTTATTGAATATTAACCGGGATACCTTAATTGAATTTATTGAATATTAACCGGGATACCTTCAATGAATACAAATGATTTGTTTGGAAATCAAGAAAATATTTTTAAAAACAAAAATTTAAAATGAGACATTTTAAAAATTATTTTATTTTCTAGTATTTGACGTAATGTTATAAAATTGTCTTTTTTTTCTATTTGATTGTGATGGGGCCATGGGGTTAGGAAAACCCTTTTTATTGGGAAAGTCTTTGCCAAGGGGAGTGGTAAGAGCATGCACATCCGTGCATTATATTGAGTTTTTGGAACAGTACCTGTGCATATGGATGAGAGAGAAAAATGGGAATCAGCCTTTTGGGATAAGAAAAATGGGAATCATCTACAAGGTAAGTTATTTGTGGGCTCCACCTGGAGAGAGAAAAAACAAGAAAAAGAGGAGCATATGCCCAGTCGGACGCGTGCACTGCATCTGTGATTGTTTTTTCACGTCAATTCTGACGCGTTTGACTTTTTTTTTTCTTTTTCCTTATTCTCTCTCCCTCTCCTCTCTCCTAGTTGTCTTCGTAAATACCGTGCAAAAACCAAACCACTATGGATGCTCTAAGAGCATCCACATTAGTTGGGAAGATTGGGGGGATAATGTAAGAGTGATTAGGAGAGAGAATGTGGGAAGGGGAGGAAAAAAAAACAAAATTGATTTTTAAAATAAAAAAAATAAAGAAATCAGTCGCGTCAGGCGCGCCTGACGCGCCTCCGGGGGCGTGTCAGTTCCGCGATACGCGCGGAACTGCGCTGTTTTTTTTTTTTTTTTTTTTCTGCCATTCTCCCCTTCTTTGCAGGAGGATTATTTTCTCCATTCTCCCCTTCTCCCATCTGTTGAGCTGCATATTTGTGTACTATTATCCCCATATTATCCTCTGATGAGGATGCTCTAAGTATTATTATTCCATGGATCATGGTTGGTGTTGTGCAAACCATAAAAAGTACATTTTTAATATACTAAAAGTACATTATTTGTGAACGTAAAGTACATTATTTGAATACTGAAAGTACATTATTTTGTATATTATCAATTAATGTATTTTTAGTAGGGAAAATGACACTTTTTCCGCATGAGTTATATACTTATAACACTTTTTCATCCTGAATTATTCAAGTGGTCGTTTTTCCCCATGAAATATTAAATGGACATATTTACCCTTAATATAAATATTTCATTTATTTTTCTTTTCCAACAAATTATGACCACAATTTGGTTCAAACCAAACAGACACTATAGCAACCAAACCGAAATATTCTAATTACAATTTAGAATCGAAACCCGATATTTAGAGTTTATTAAAATCGCAAAGCGGGACGGCCGGTTCATGTTCCAAACTGAAAAAAACATTTATTGTTGAATTTAGACTATTTTAAAATAAAAAATAAAATTTTAAAATAAACACGGTTCAAAATCGTGAACCGGATTCGGAACCGCCGATTCACGGTTCACGATCCAATTTTTTTGATTCATGATTTTAATAAACTGAAATCCAAATATTGGGTTCTGGATCTGAATCATAACCGGAAACTTTTAATTCGATTGTTATTGTGTCCAGTTCAATTCAAATCGAACCGTGGTCATCCCTACGTATACGCAATAATTTGTTGGAGAAGAAAAATAAATAAAATGTTCATTTTAAGGGTAGAAATGCCAATTTAATATATCAGGGGAGAAAACCGCCACTTTTAAAATAATTGAGGGGGCTAATGTGCTTACATGAATAATTCAAGGGGAAAAAAGTACTATAAGTATATAATTCAGGGAGAAAAAATGTCATTTTCCCTATTTGACTAGAAGTTCATAGTATTATTGTTATAATTACTATTTTTTTTACTAGAAGCTCTTTTCTTTTCTTAACATTACTTTTAAATTTTTTTTTTTTTTTTTTTTTTTGTATTGTTTCATATAAATGGTTGAGGTTGCGAATTTGGCTCGAGAACATTGCAGCCCTTGACATTTTGCTCCCTTACTCGCTTCCTCTACCTTTATGCTTACCATGTCTTTTCTACCTCTAGCCGACCCCTTCACCTTCTTGGGCACAACCGCACAACGTCAACGTTGTGTAGACCACAAATGTAATGTACATTTTAATATACTAAAAGTATATTATTTGTGTATATTATATGACAATATACAAAATAATGTATTTTTAGTATTCAAATAATGTACTTTCAAATTATGTACTTTATGCATTTTTAATATATTAAAAATGTACTTTTTATTTATGGTATTGTGTGTAGGGTGACCACGCCCCACGGTTCGGTTCAAACCGAACGGTTCGAACCGAACCGTGCACTGTTGAACCGGAATCGAAATCGAACCGTACATACGGTTTCGGTTCCGATTCTTAACCGGAACCAGAACCATATGGTTCGAGATGAAAAGGAACCGGATCCGACGGTTCCGGTTCCAAACTGGAAAAAACTAAAAATTATAGTGTTTTTTTTTTTGTTTTTTTTTTTAAAATAAATTCGGTTAGAACCGGCAATTCCAACCAGAGCCGCCAGTTCTGAACTGGAACTGGAACCGGAACCGGAACCTTACTATAAGGTTCCAGTTCCGATTTTTCCATTTGCGGAATCAGAACCGCGGTCACCCCTAATTGTGCGGACCATGAATACAATACATTTTTAATATACTAAAAAGGTAAAATAACACTTTCTCCCCCTGAGTTATATACTTATAGCACTTTTCCCCCTAAATTATTCAAGTAGCTGTTTTCCCCCTGAAATGTTAAATGGACATATTTACCCTTAAAATAAATATTTCATTTATTTTTCTTCTCCAACAAATTATGACCATAATTTGGTTCAAACCAAATAGACACTATAGCAACCAAACCGAAATATTCCAATTACAATTTAAAATCGAAACTCAATATTTAGAGTTTATTAAAATCGCAAACCGGAACAGCCGATTCATGTTCCGAATTGAAAAAATAAAATATATTTATTGTTGAATTTAGACTATTTTAAAATAAAGATGGTTCAAAATCGCGAACCGGATCCGGAACCGCTGGTTCACGATTCAGGATCCTTTTTTTTTTATTCATAATTTTAATAAATTGAAATCCAAATATTGGGTTATAGATCTAAATCATAACCGAAAACTTTTAATTAGATTGGTATAGTGTCCGATGCAGTTCGAACCGAGCTGTGGTCATCCTTACGTATACGCAACAATTTGTTGGAGAAATAAAATATATAAAATGTTTACTTTAAGGGTAGAAATGTCAATTTAATATATCATGGGGAAAAATCACCACTTTTAGAATAATTGAGGGGGCTAATGTGCTTATATAAATAATTTAGGGAAAAAAAGTGTTATAAGTACATAACTCAGGAAAAAAAAATGTCATTTTCCCTTATTAAAAATCATTCTTTGTATCCGTGTTCAATCATTCTAAGAAATAAGTATCACTATCCAAGTTCGGGAGTTCCTTAATACCATCCCAACAACCTTTTTTCCCTATATATATGAAAATAAAAAAAAATCAAAATCAAAAGTATATGAGTATTTATAAATATTATGGAACATACCATAAAATTTGACAAGAAAAGATAAAAAGTTTGTGATTCAAACGGGGACAAAAAAATTTGAAAAGAAAGTTAAAAAGTTTGAGGTTGAAGGGTTGAATTTAAACTATTTATATTTGTGAGGAAAAAGTTGATAATGATATAATAGTCTAAATCTAATAAAGTCAATAAGTTGTTGAATACCCTAAGACTTAAAAGACTATAAAAGTCTAAATCCAATGTCAATAAACTTTAATAAGAGATCGTTTGATACTTTCTCATCAATTAATTTCTTTACATGATGATAAGGAATAAGGACCAGCCCTCAACCTAGGACAGACTCTTGACCTATTTGATAAAGAGTTCAACTCTCACCCTAAACACAAAGTCAATAAAGGTACGCTTTGGATAAAGTCCAGGCCACCTCGTGACCCTGATCAACAAAGGACCATAAACAAGTAAACCAATACAAGTTCATAGCTGACCGATTCAAACTAAGAAATCCATTAGGCCAATAAAGAGCTTCCACAGGAAGTAACCTTATGATTACCATTTACCAAGTCAGATGTTCGACCAACTCAGCTAAATTTGCCCCAAAATTTATGTAAATTGTGGGTGAAACGTTACACATAATTGTATAAAATGCATGGAAAAGAACATTATCAGAGCAGAACACTAAATCTCATTAGCAATATATTCAACTCTATACATAGCAACAGTTTTACAAGCATAGAACCCCAATACATAGGTAGAAGTAAATGACTCTCCCTCCCTCTATGTTTTTGTTCGAAAATCGAATAACAGCAGCAATACAGATAATAGCAGACATAAATGTATCCTCACAATCCACATGGAATGCATATCTGGTAAACCAATCACTCACAAGAAGGTGAAGTTGCTTACCAGTTGAAGAAACGAAGCACAACCCATCGTGGCATGCCTAAGCGAAAACCTTTTCTGCAAACCGGATATCAGTTCGTAGCAGCAGGTATGAAAACATTCTGTTCTTTGAGATGCTTCTGAAACTCGGCTAAGCGGGTTTGTAGTTGCATAATACCAGCTGCCTTTTGTGACAGAAGTCTATGCAGTCTGGAGATATAGTCATCGAGCTGGTTACCGGGTTGATCAACTTCTACCAGCAGGTTCATCTCCTAAGGGGGGGAAAATTCGAATTAATGTAAGAAAATGTTGGGTAATTTTCAGTTCGAAATTCTGAGTAAAAGGGAATAACACAAACCTCTCTGACAAGATCCATGGTATCCTCGACCTGTTTGCGATGTGCATTAAGAAGAGCTTCTTCTTCCTAATAAACAGCAATGCACGGTTTCAATCAGAAGTCGAGTATAATTATCTTTAAGGCTCAACGGGAATTTTCACATTTCAAATACCTTCAGCAGCGTATTGAGATCGTCCTCTGAATTTATGTTGTCTGTCCCGAAGTGCGGGAGATCCTTATGCCCGTTTTTTCTCATCTTATCCTCCAAGGTCGATATCTGGAAGCTATCACCTTTCTTATTTACCATCCATGAAGGCTTCTCTTGTCCACGGCTCTCTTCAGAATAATCAAAATCGTTTTCTTTTATGTCAATGTGGCCAGTTCTCCTCTTCTGGTCATCAGCCAAATTGAATTGTGACCTTCCACTAGGAACACGCTCAACGTGTTGAAAAGGCTCCTTTTCAGTTTGTTTAGTCAAGTTGGCTCTACTAGTTTCCTGAGAAACATTAGCCATATTTTCCTCGGAGCCTGAGACAGTTGGCAGAACCGAGGATAAGGGGACTGCAATCGAGTTTCTGAGGTTTGACAACGAAGGAGGTTCTCTTTTGGGGCCACTACCCTTAGATAGACTCTTGACCCTGAAATCAAGAAACAGTGAGTATTCAAGAAAACCGTCGTCTATTTCCAATTAAACGAAAGAATATTACCTGTCTGCATATCTTAGCGTGTTGAGGGTGTGTTCGCACGACCCTGAATTTGGCGAGATGCACGATATCATGACAGTTCGAGAGTCACCGACAAACGAATCCCTAAGAACTTCAGTGAGCTTACTCCCTCTGAATGGAATATGGCCTTGATCATTGTCAAGAGCTCTAATGCACTCTTTTAAAGCTAATAAGCTTTTATTAATTTCTGCACCTTCCATTCTGTGACAAAAAAAAAAAAAAAAAAACAATGTCATTTAATGATTAATTATATTTTGGGAGTGTTTAGTAAATAGTTGTTAGCTGATAACTGTTAGCTGATTGGGTTAGTGAGTTTGACTAGTTGATAGCATTAGCTGATTGTAGAAAAGTGTTTGGTAAATTAGTTGTTAGCTGATTGCTGATTACATGCAAAATGACTTTCTCAAAAAAGCTTATCGAAAAAGCTTTTTGAATTTTAGCATTTTAGAGCAATAAGTTGTTACGAAAAGCTAATTAATCATATTGATTGTTTAACCTAGTTAAACAACTAATAGTGGTCAAATAAGCCAAAATTGGCTAATAAACTGTGTTACCAAACAGGAACAGTTCTATGGAATAAAGATTATAGCCACAGCAATGATTAGTAAAGTCGAGTTGAAAAAAAAAAAAAAAAAAAAAAAATTATAAATCATGTGTTTTTACCTTGTCTGTTTGTCGTTATCAGTGGTATCAGCACCGCGTTCACTACCAGCTAGGTCGATAAACGATAGCTTGCCAACAATTCGAGCAGGCTTTGATGCATTTCCATCGACGAATCTCTTGATTGCAAGCTGAAGTATAGCATGTGAACGGGAGGATTCCTCGTTAGCACCAGTGGTGCCCGTGCTTCTGGTGGCGTTTCCTTTCTCGATCAATTCCTTCACCGTCTCCACTTCTGACACTCTGTATTCCTGTAAGCCCACGATGCAGACCTGTTGCTTCCCGTCCTCCCTCATGCATAGCTTTCTGCAAAAGTACCATAGACGATATACTATCAGAGGTAGATTCGATATTGTAAGGTCGTATACTTGTATGCCATAAACCGAGGCACTTACTTCCTCTCATTCAGAAGGTCAAATACTTTGCCTCCATATATTTCATAGAAACTGACAAAAAGTTGAAATCCCTGATTGCGATAATTGTGGTGCATTAACGAGAAGACGTCCCCAGCTGCTTTAAGAGGCAATGGTTGCATTGTATATGTCTTTCCACTGCCTGAGGAAATTCTTTTCAATAAGAAAATTTAGTCAAAAAGTAATTTATCCTATACGACATGCTTATACATTGCAACAAAACGAGACCTCGATCACATCTGTTGCTTATACATTGCAACAAACGAGACTTCGGGTCACATCTATACTTGTGGGAAAAGACGAAGACTCAACAGAGACGGGTAAAAAATGTCTCTTTAGAAGCAAAATAGGATAAGCAGGCCATAGTTACCATGAAAAGACCGACTAAAAAGTTAAGTATTAAGTAGGAAATCGGCAGGATATTTCAAATAGGCAATAAATCCCATTATAATCATGTTCTACGAACAAACTTATCTCACTACGAATCATTTCTTTCATAGAACAATGAACAAATGCAGTATTTTTTCATCGCTAGCATGTTGTGGGAATTACAATACTTTAGCGATTTTTGCAAGAATTTCTTAGAAGAGAGGAAAATGACTTGCCTGTTTGCCCATATGCAAAGCAGGTAGCTTTTGTTCGCTGAAAAATTAACGGGACTATGGGCGCCACTGTCTCTAAGTACACCTACGACAGGAGAATAAGTTATAAGCTGATAAACTAATCATTGAGAGATAATGAATTCCTTCGCTCCTCCATAATACTCACTTCATCGTTTGAAACATTTTCATTCAGTACAGCATCGAAAACAAATTCATGTCT
Organism: Ipomoea nil; assembly: GCF_001879475.1. Classification (NCBI taxonomy): domain Eukaryota; kingdom Viridiplantae; phylum Streptophyta; class Magnoliopsida; order Solanales; family Convolvulaceae; genus Ipomoea; species Ipomoea nil. The sequence goes on from NW_017619532.1 coordinate 1,497,053, forward strand.
CTCGACATATTCAGTCAGGTCAACCTACAAAAACCGGACATTAGTTGCCTTGCAAATGGTAACCATCTCATAACATAACATTTTTAAAAAAGTAACGAACATAACATTTTTAAGAAAGTAGCAAAGGTCGAAGGATGGATGAGATCAGCAGCACATGGTTGTAATCCCGAAGCATTAATATTAGTTTTTTTTTTGTCAGGCAGGTGTCCTAAGCAGGCCCTAACTGTAGGAGGCACCTTTAAGCCCGTACCATACTCAGACTAATCCCCATTCGCATCGGGCGCCCAATTAAGGGGCAAAGTGCTGGCCAGATTGATTTTTCCATACAAGAGAGGGCTCAAACTCCCGACCTCTCTTAAGGGATGAGAGTGCATGGCCATTCACGTCAACCAAGCTGGTTAAGCATTAATATTAGTTAGGATTGACTATAGGATAAGTTCAACAGCCAATAGAAACTCGCCTTCAGCTTTGTTTCATGAACAGTAAGTGAATTGTTGTGAGGATCTATTGCAACGGCGTCTTCTTCTTTCTTTGATATTTCCTTTCTATTAAGAGGTCTTTTCCGCACCTGCATTCAAATATGGCTAGCACTATAAATCACAAATATAAAGAAACATAATAAGTATTTTTCTATTTCATCTTTTCTAACACTTCAAGCGCTACTGCAAAAAGGCATACCACAACTTTGATCTTAGCAACATTTGCCTTTTCCTTATCAGCAGAGAAGCTCTTAAGAAGGCTATTATCAGCCAAACCACGCCCACCATTACCGAGTTTGTTAGTGGAGATATATGGGTCAGAATCATCAAAGCTTCGAGCAGCAAGAGGCTGCTTGAGGGCAAATCCATTGTAATTAGAAGGAACCTGCAAATGATATAATATGCCACAATTAGTGCGTGGGAGCTAAAAGGCTACATAATATGTAGAGCTTGATTTTAAAACCGACGAGAAGTGTATGCAAACCTCTGATATGAGCTCAGTATCGAACGAATGCAAGTCAAGCAATCCAGGGCTCAGCTCATTGGGCAACATTCCCTCTAAGCCACCATTCCCTCTCATGCTTGATGAGCGTGAACAAGCGGGAGGAGTGGAAGCATCTTCGTTGCTTCCTCCATTTACACTCCTCGGCATATTCCTTCCCAGCTTTGGCCCCTGCCCGCCCACATTATTACCATAGAACCCAAAATCCTGTAGTCGTTTAAATTCAAAAAATGGGTCAAACATGCACCAGTAACAGCATCAAAGAGACACATCCAAAAGATCTTTGGCTGCATATAATAAACAGCCCTGTCCTTTGAAGAGACATAAAGGATTAAGGTGTCCTTATAGTCTTTACTTTTACCCAATGGGAATCAGTTCCCCTCAAACACTACCATGTCCACATACTTATCCTCTGATATTCCAATTCAAAAATCACTCCCCACCCTACTATCCCAGATTAATCTTGAAATAAAAAAATCTGAGCAAGAAATTTCTACTTTCTTTTTATGACGAGGGAAACCCCACGACCCTTTTGGATGTAGGTAAATCTCACTATTGACCCTAGCCGATAAAGAATCACTAAATCAACCTAGGTTACTCATAACTAATCGGCTCAAACCAAGAGGGCAAGAATTCGAACTCGTGACCTCGTAGTTACAAGTGTGGATCTCTTGCAATCTTAACTGGGTTACCCCAATTTCTACTATATTCTTAGCATATCAACATGCAAACAAACACAACAAGGGTCCAAGAAAAAAGAAACAAATCATCCTGGTTAAAAATTCAAATTCCTGAGAATTCCATTATTTATCTTCTGATTCAGCATTTCTCCACAAAAACAAGACATCCCATCCCAAGCATTACACCATGAATAGCCATTGGCCAAAAGAATTCAATTTGTTGCAGACATGGATACCCTACTTGCTTTTTCAAGGGAGATGATAAGCAGGAAACTGTAAACTTATAAAACAAAACATAAGGAGCTAGGAGTGAGGACCTGAAGAGGGGGGACATTTGGGTTGGAAGAGTGGAGATGATGGAGGCCAGCAGATTGAAGCCACTTGTTATTAAACGCAGTGTCAATGAAGTTATCTGAGAACTGGCGGTTGTTGTGGCCAGTTGAGCTAGATCTCTGCATTTGCCTGCCCACAACATTCATCTTCCTTCTCTCCCCAGATTTCCAGTTCAATTCCCACCTTCTTTTACGGAATGGGTGTGAACAAGAACGAGTCCACTGTCACAAAGCTCAAATCTTTATTGCTGGATGATCGATAAAGAAGCAATGTTGGGTGGAAATGGTGGTGGTCGTTGAGATTTCCTTTTGTTGGGAGGCTATGGAGGCTATTTTTTGAAGAGAAAATGATAACAAGTTTTTGAAACTTTTGAAATCAAAGATTGGAGGAGCCATCACCCCCCCCCCGCCCCCCCCCCCCCCACCCGACACCGCCAAAAGTTGGACTGATGGCCCTATCCAACCAAAAACAATTTCTTTAGTAAATTATACTTTTGACTTATTAATTTTTAATGAGGCAAGGAATACTCTGCATCACCGTTTTCTTATTGAAGATGTTTACAAATATGGAATTTTCTTATTGAAGGTGGTCACCTTCAACATCTTACATTCACATGCATCATCAACTATGTTTCAAGAAAAAAATATATATGATATTTTTCATTCCCTTTATGTTATCATGTTTACTTCCTAAAATGATAATGAAACTTTTATATTCGTGCAAATTCTCTTATGAGACGGTCTCAAGGATTCTCCAGTCGTTATACGTGCATCAAGGTGCACATAGCAATGTGAGTCCTGCGCCTCTCAAAATAACGTCGTTTTGTTAATTTCAGGGATAAAATCCTATGCATTGTATTATATAATTTTGTACATTCGAAACATGGGAATTTTCAGTTATAAAATTATGTGTTTTCAAGTATAAAACTCTGTGTTTTCAGGTATAAAATTATGTACATTCTATTATATAATTCTGTACATTCGAAACATGGATTTTTTTTTTAAAGAGTTTATGTGTATTATGTTAAGAGTTTATTTATATTATGTTAAGAGTTTATGTATATTATATATTATGTTAGATTATGTGTATTATTCTTTCAAAAAAGATTATGTGTATTCAGTTATAAAATTATGTGTTTTCAGGTATAAAATTATGTGTATTCTATTATACAATTATGTACATTCGAAACATGAATTTATTTTTTAAAGAGTTAACGGTAGACACGCGAAAATGTACAAAACGACGTCGTTTTGAGCCAAGGCGCACAATGCATTGTGTGCCCTGGTGCACGGTATAATTTGCCAGGATTCTTATACGTGAAACGGGTAAGGATTTTGATAAGTATTACAATTTTCATCAATGACTCTTCAACTTTCAATATTACATTTTGATTTAAAAGTATTACATTTTCAATCAAAAGTCACATTTTTTTTGTCATAACTATACGGAGTATATATTTTTCTCTCATAAGTAACAATTAAGCTATTTATCCTTGATTAAATATTACATTTTTCCTTATACCAAAAAAATATTACATATTTTCTTATAAATAACTATTCAATCATAAATATTACATTTTCATTTAAAAGTGTTACTCTGTATATTTTTCTTTAAAAGTATTACATTTTTTTTTATACAAGTAACAAAAAATTTATTCATGATTAGTATTACATATTTTAGTATAAGTATTACATTTCAATCATGACCCAACCCGTCTCACATATTAGGATCCATGCAACCATTTCACATGAAACTCACTCTTGTATTCCTGGTTAGAAGGAATGAATTAGGGAAGAAAAGAATAAAGTAGGAATTCAAATTACGTTGTTTGGTATGGAGAAATAGAATTATTGGAGTAGAGAAAGAAAGACGTGGTATAAAGACTAAAATACCCTTATGTAATAATAATAGTAGTAATAATAATCAAGGGTAGTAGAGTCATTTCATCTATTTTTCCTTTCTCACATCCATTGAATTGCAATTCAACAAAAGGGGGAAATTGCAATTCCCTCCAACCAAGCAACGTTATTTAAGCCTCTATTGAATTCCAATTCAACTATAGCTAAATTACCGTAAACCAAACAGGAACTTAAGGTATCCACAACCCTTCTCCCCTTATCTCCTCATTTTGTGGACCATCTCATCTACAATACCATATAATTTCCTCTCATATTTTCTCTCCAATACTTATCTCTTTCTCTCTCATTTTTTTGTGGGCTCATATTCTACGCATCATCTATTATTTTATTCACTTCTCTATAATTAATAATTCAATTTTTTATTTTAAATAAAAATAAATTTAAATAACAAAATAAAAGTTTGAAATCAAATTTTAAATGCCATATATACCAACAATTAATAAAAAAAAATTAAAAAATAGAATAACAAATAAAAAATTAAAAAACCAAGCCATTGAAAAACAAATTGGCTTTTGAAAAAAAAAAAAAATTATACATAAAATAGAGAGTGGGAATAGCTTTGTGCGCCACGCTCTTGGCAATGCTTTCTCCGGAGAAACAGTTCTCTCTTGAGAAAGCATTTCCCCCTTTCTCCCCTTTCCTATAGCCCTTCTCCTAATTGTCTCCCTTAAAAATGCTGCATTGGAGATGCCCTTAGGAGAATCCAAATTCATTTTTATCTCACTCTAAATTGAGAATGGACTCTACTAAAAAATATGGCCTAAAATTTGGATTATCTTATTATTATTATTATTATTATTATTATTATTATTATTATTATTATTATTATTATTATTATTATTATTATTATTATTATTATTATTATTATTATATGTATGAATATAAAATAAAAATGTAATAAAAAATTTTATTTGTTAAAATATAATGCATAAAATTTTAACCAAAAAAATGCAATTCAAAATTTAACCTTTTTTCTATTACTACAATCTAACCTATCAAATTCGTACATATTTATATACAAAATCATTCACCAAAATTTTGATGTCAAATTCTTCAAACATTTTATTTTTAATTGTAATTAAAATCAATTTATGAATTCTCGAAACATACTTTTCAAGTATAAAAATACTTTTCAATTTATTGAGGTCCTGTGTTGTCGCCTTGACTAATCCTAGATAGAGCCAAGCTTGAAAATGACTATTTTAAAAGTCATTTTTAATTAATTCTTTTAACAACTTTTTTTTTTTTTTGAAAACATCTTTTTCAACACATGTTACTCCATTCACAAGATTCATTATTTTTTCATGATAATATATAGTAACAAAAATAATGGAATACATATTTTTGAAAAATATTCATGGAGACTCATCAAGTTTGGTGAGTTGCAATCATACTTTCCTGCTAAGACTTTTTTTTTTTTTTTTTTACAGCATTTTATGCTTAAGATTATGCTTAATGCCTCTACATTTACTACTCACAAATTTTTCATTCCGTAATGTTGCAAGTTTTAATTTTATTTATTCTTGCTGAGAGGGGAATTATTTTTATTTTATTTATTTATTTATTTTTATTTTTATTTTGTAACCTTTGTGGAGGTTAGGCATTAAATGTGTAATCTTACTTAAAATTACGATCTCACATGATAATTAATGAGATATTTGGTACACCTATTATTTTATGACATTTACTATATGAAAATTTAAAAGTCAAGTCGGCACATTAATAACTTCCTGTCAAAATAATGAGTGTTTGGGTATTTTTTGAAGTAAAATTTTAAATTTGACCCTGTAATCATATACGTGTTAGGATCACAAAGTGAGATTTATTTTGTCTATATTATTGAATAGTGGTTGCAGACTTTTTTTGTTATTAAAAAAATAAAATATTTGACCCTAATAATAATATATTATTTAAAGTACCTTTTGTGATTATATATATAATTGCTAGACACGAAAAAACTAATAAGCATAAGAAAAATGTTTAGTACCCCTTCTCCCAAAAGGTTGAATCTCTAATTCAAAGGGTTCCCATATTCCGATCTAGTAGAACATTTCGGATGATGTAAATCACGGTGACTTAATGGCTTAAACGGGCCAATTGTCGGTGCGCACAATGGATCTTTCCACTTTAAACATAATTCTCACACTGTCGTTGTCGAGATTCAAACGTTGTTCTCTTCTCTCAAATACCGTCTATAGACCAGTTAATTAAACCAGTATAGTCTTAGTACCCTTACAATTACCACTCACAAACTTGCCAGTGTCGTTCCCTAATGTGATAAATTTTAATTTGTTTGATTTTCTTTTTTTTTTTCCTTTTATATTTCATGTATTAACCAATTAAAATTTGTCATATCAAAAAGTAGCAAGTTTGTGAATGGTAAATGACACTAATATTGGTCTTAAAATAAAGAGTAAATATCACTTTTGGTCCCTTGACTATTATAGCTGAAGCATTTTTGGTCCTTGACTATTGCTTTTTCAAATTAGGTGCATGACTTTCTAACTAGTATCACTTTTGATCGTCCGGTCATATTTTCCGGCCACATATTACCGGAATTCCAACCGGAAAAATAATATGTTATAATTAGAAGGGTATTTTGGTCGTTTCAATTTTATTTTATTTTCCTCTTTTAAAGCGGGGGAGCTGAAGAAGAAAGCGGGAAGAAGAAAAAAAAAATAAAAGAGGAAAATGAAATAAATTTGAAAAGATCAAAATACCCTTCTAATTACAACACAATATTTTTTCAATTGAAATTTCAGTAATATGTGACCGGAAAAATTAGATCGGAGGACCAAAAGTGATACTAGTTAGAAAGTCATGTACCTAATTTCTTTTTTTTTTTTTTTTTAAATAGTCAAAGACTAAAGTACTTCAGCTATGATAGTCAATGGACCAAAAATGATATTACTCTGAAATAAATTAGTCAAAAACAAATTTCATCATAGTGGGTGGAGCGTAAAGACGAAGATGAACTGCGCTTCACGTCGGCTGTCCCATGACCGAACCGGGCCCAGCCCGATCTACTGTTGTATCCATTGGAGCCCACTTTTTAGCTCCAACCTTTTCCGGGCCAAAATTTCAAATTTCATAATTCTGAATTTCTGAAAGCAAAATTAAATAATAAATAAAGGAAAATCTTTTAATAAAGTCTTGGGCAATATATACCAACCATTATTGCATGGATTGTGGTCCACGTGACCACATAACTGTGTGGACTACGATCTAAAAATACATAAAGTACATTATTCTAATTCATAAAATACATTATTGTAACATATAAAATACATTATTATAACTTATAAAATACATTATCTTATTTCAAAAATTTCATTATTCTAACACAAAGTACATTTTACATTATTCTAACTTATAAAATACATTATTCTAACACAAAGTACATTATTCTAACTCATAAAATATATTATCTTACTACAGAAATTTCATTATTATAACACATATAAAGTATATTATTCTAACACATATAAAGTACAAAGTACATTATTCTAACTCATAAAGTACATTATCTTACCCCAGAAATTTGATTATTCTAACACATATAAAGTATATTATTCAAATAGCTGTGTGGACCGTAATTTGTCAATATATAATAAGGGGGGTGTATTCAATCATGACTTTCAAACTCGGATTTGATTAAATCTAATAAGAATTTATTTATTGTAACATATAAAGTTAATTCATAAATGATTCTGTAATTATTTTGAAGTATTAAAGTTACTTAGTCGACTTTCAATCGAGTCTTTGATTATATTTCTATTAACAGATTTAGCTTGCCCATTAATTTTTTAGTTAAATATAAAAAATATCTAAAACATACTCTTAACATTTTCTTTATTAGTAGTATAAATATCTTATCTTTCAAATTAAAATTTTAAAATATTAATCTTTCAAACAAAATCCTATTAAACATTGGCACATTGCCCTACCAGACACATCCACTCCCCAGTCCCCACAAAGTTTGAATTTTTAACATTACTCCAACGGATTTAAAATTTTAACACCACTCATTTACTCAAAACTTTAAATTTTTAACATTAGTCTAAACATTTACTAAGTTAATATTTGGAAAATTTGTATTTTTTGTCCCTAAATTATAGGATAATTGGGTAATTGTAGAATTCGCCCTCTAAATGTTAGTCATATTCACTTTTAATCCCTAAGTTATTATTGACGTCGCACTTTTCGTCATTTCATGCTCACTTTTCGTACATTTTCCCTTAATATTTTTAATAAAATTTTATTGGTGGATTAAATTATGTAATAAAAATCTATAGAAAACTGAAAAAAATATTTTGAACTTACGAATTGACATTGCAACAAAGAAATATCACACAACCATTTCACATCTACCAAAAAACGCAGTTGCCCCAAAAGATAGCCAATCGTTATACCGTGCACCAGGGCGCACATAGCACTGTGCGCCCCGCGCCTCCTAAAATTTAAAAGATATACATTTAACCAATCGTTGTACCGTGCACTAGGGTGCACATAGCACTGTGCGCCCCGCGCCTCCCAAAACGACGTCGTTTTGTTAAGTTGTTAAAAAAATCCCCTGTTTCGAATACACATAAACTCATAACAGAATACACATAAACTCATAACAGAATACACATAATTTAACATAATACACAATACACATAAACGAATACACATAATTTAATATAATACATAATACACATAAACTCATAACAGAATATACATAATCTAACATAATACATAATACACATAATCTAACATCTAACATAATACATAATACACATAAACTCATAAACTCATAACACAATACACATAAACATTTAACTAAATACGCATAATGAGTTTGGTTAACATAATACACATAAACTCTTAACTGAATACACATAAACTCTTAATTGAATAGTGAATACACATACAGCACGTTTGGTTCACGGAATGAATTTTGAGGTAATAGGAATGCTATTCCATAAGGAATGGAATAGGCAAGGAATAGAATAGAAATTTATTCTATTGTTTGGTTCGCAGAAGGAATAAACTTTAGGAATTATATTACAGTGTTTGGTTGATTTAAGGAATAAAAATGAAATATGTTTTAAAAGACATAAATACCCTTATAAAAATATGTGATGTTGGCGATGGTGGTGGTGGTGGTGGTGGCGGTGGCGGTGATGGTGGTTGTGATCGTGGCAATGGTGGGGGGCGACGGTGGTGGTGGTGACGGTGACGGTTGTGGCAGTGGTGGTGGGGGCAGCGACGGTTGTGGCAGTGGTGGTGGTGGTAGCGGTGGTGGTTCTGGTGGCGGCAGTGATGGTGGTGGCGATGGTGGTGCTGGGGTGGTAGTGGTGGCGGCGGCGGCAATGGCAGTGGCGATGGTGGTGTGGTAGCGGTGGCAATGGTGGGGGCGGCGACGGTTGTGGCGATGGTGGTGGTGGTGGCGGCGGCGGCGATGTTGGTGGTGGCGGTGGCGGCGGTGATGGTGGTGGCAACGACGATGGTGAAATAGGATAAATTTATATATATGATAAAAAAATTAGGTTAAAGAAAGGGGTAAAAAAGGAAATAGATTCTAAAATCTATTCCTGAGCGTTCAGTAATAGGCTAATACCAAGGGGGGCCTAGTAATAGCTATTACCTCAAATAGGTAATAGGCTATTACCGAAAATATTATTCCTGATAATAGAAATGGTTACCAAACAAAGGAATAGGCCTATTACTGAGAATGCTGTGCCATTCCCTGTCTATTCCGTAAACCAAACGGGTCATTAAACTCATAACACATAAAATTTTTACTGAATACACATAATAAGGTTTGACCTGTTCAAATGGACAAAGTGACGTCAGTATAAAACACACACATAACCATTTAGGCCTAAACAATAGCATTGAAGCATTAAACTAGGCTTGGTGAGGTGCTCCAAGCCGAGACAATAGTGCAACACCAAGGCGATGCCCAAAGGCTCAGACAGCAAAATTATCTTAATGAGTCTTCCACCTAAAAAAAAATGAGTTAATATCTTGTGAACTAATAACCCATGAGTCTTCCACCTAAAAAAAAATGAGTTAATATCTTGTGAACTAATAACCCACGTATCAGATATTAAACTAATAAGAACAGATACTACACTTGATCTTAGCCAAAAGGCCGAGAAAGGTACGATTTTTAATGCTAACAACCAACTTCTTTTATAGGCTCCCACACCCATCCACTCCCTCTACCAAACCGATGTGGGAAAAAACATAGATGCTCTAGTACTTCACAGCTTCTTCAATGTCAACAGCTGCTCTACTAGTCTCACCACCCACCCCATCCCCTGAATTGGCCTGAAATTTATCTCCGTCCCAATAAATAAAGCCTCTTGTTAAGGTCAATATATTCTATATATTATTTAAATTTTTTTCTTTTCAAAAAAACCATGTACCATACGATTGTCTCTTTCTTTGCAAGAAAAATCAAAGTATTTTTTTAAATATAATTAAAATAAAATTTTGGATCCTTGACAAACCAAATGTGTTAGAAATTTTTAGCAAAAATGATAATTTTAAGTGGCATTTGATTTATGGTCCCCCTCTTCTTTTCCTATTCCTAAACACGGTCTTCTTCTTCAAATTCTTTGTCCATTCATTCCGGAAAAAAAGCTTGTGTTCAACACGTTTATTCGAGTTCGCCAAAGGTACTATAGTTTCAGTGCTCGAACTATAGTATCGTTAATTCATTTTATCCTGTGAGACTGTAGTTACATCGCTCATAGCACCACTGGAAGATAGCAAATCTATTTGAAAGAGAGTGCGAGTCCACACGATTTGGATTTTCTTTTTCCATTATTTCGTTGAGATTATTTTCTAAATTAAAATTCCTTTATTTATATATTTTCAACAATGTGATTGGTTCCTACTAAAAACAATAGATTAAAAAAAATATTAATATTACACATGTTTTTTGTTTGATTGAATCTAATTATACAAATCATGAAAATTCATTGATCTATTCAACGTGCATTCATATATATATATATATATATATATATATATATATATATATATATATATATATATATATATATATATATATATATATATCTACTATCTACTATCTACTATATCTACTATACTAATAAGAGCCCAAGAGAGTTAGGCCTATAATGGGTAGAAAAAATGGCGGTCACAGATTTTAATCAAATGAATGGCTCAAATTGATTGAAAGATTGACCAGATTTAAATTTTACATCTACTATACTAATAATAGCCCAAGAGAGTTAGGCCTATAATGGGTAGAAAAAATGGCGGTCACAGATTTTAATCAAATGAATGGCTCAAATTGATTGAAAGATTGATCAGATTTAAATTTTACACTAAAATTTCCTAAAATACCCACACACCGTTACTAATTCCGTTAAAATTTTAAGAATTGCCGTTAGTTCACCGTTAACTTACTCATTGATTTCAATAGAAAAAGGTCTTAGGTTCGAACCTCATCCCAATCAAAGTTGGCATAATTAGTACTTTATTTTACTCTTATTAAATTATATAAATAATAATTTTGTAGTTACAACAAAAAATAATACATATGCATTTCTTTAATTTATAATTATGTGTCCACAATACCTTTATTCAAAAAAAAAATTATTCATTATCAATAAATTAAATAAGAGAAATAATTTTATTAGTTATATTGTCTTTATTTTTCTTCAATATAAAAATTTTTTATATTCAAATTTATTAATTGATTATATTCGCTACATTATCCTCGCAATGTCTTTATTCAGTGAAAAAAAAAATTATTAATTATCAATAAATTAATTAAAAGAAATATTTTCATTAGTTATATTGTCTTTATTTTTCTCAAATGTAAAGCTTTTATATTCAAATTCATCAATTGATTATATTCACTACATTATCTATTATATTTTTTGTGCACTGTTTTTCTAATTAAATATCAAAGTTATAATACAAAATAATGCTATATATTTATTTACCAAGTATTTTATTAATACCATAAAAAAATTAAAAATATATCATTAATAAAGTCAACCATATTAACTACTTGAGAGATTTTGTGACAAAGAGAGTATTCAAATCACACAACAAATTGAAGTGAGAACTACCTCGCAATGTCCTTGTTTGACAATCAGCAGTTAGCGGTTAGCGTTAGCGGATTTGACCAGCGAATTTATTTAATTATTAACATTGGGTAGAAAAAATGACCGCCAAATTATTAAATCAAATGAATGGTTCATATTGTTCAGGTTTTAATTTTTTTTTCTTTTAAGATTTTCTAATTTATCCTTAATTATATGATTATCCATTTAATTTTTCTGTTAATTCACCCTTAGTCTAATTCTAATATTAAAGTCTAATATAGAATTATAACTACACCATTAATCTAATTCTAATATTAAAGTCTTAATAGAACTTAACCACAAATCCTAATGTCGGAATTTTCTTAAACAATATTAGTATATATTTAATATTTTATGCCCTAATTTTTATTTGTTCTCCCTTATGTCCCGTATTTGGTTTCAACCATACATATACAATTATTTTATTGACAATTATAATCAATCTTGACTATATTATCTTGCATTTGTAAACTTAGAATTATCTATTTAACCCGCACAGGCTTAGCTCAATGGTTTAGTGGGTAGTATTTGGGAGAAGAGACCAAGGTTTGGACCTCGGCGGCGGCAGTGCGGGAATTATGTCCAAAGTGGGCAGATTCCTTGTGCGTATCAGCATTTGACCCTGTCTGCTGAACCATTGAGTCACCGTGATTTACAACTTCCCACAAAGCTCTGTCGGGCCGGAGTGTGGGGGGTCATTGGGGTTGGGGACTCAACCTTTGGGAGAAGAATTACCTATTTAAATACGCAAATTCAACCTTCAATTATCTATGTATGAACAATTTGAACATAATCCTGTCTTCATATACTTTAAAGTACTTATTTAAAAAAAGCATTGGGCATTATCCCAATCGCGCAATGCGCGTAAAAAACTAGTATATATATATATATATATATATATATATATATACACACGAGATAAGATGCGAAGGATGTCTTACGTGACAAATTGGGTTAAATCTCAATAATTAATTTCGTCCAAATTTATCGTCCAAAATGAAGAAAATTTTTTTTTAAAAATGTGGTGTCATTATGATAATTTAGTGTAAGTTCAGTTTTTTTTTTCTTTGGATGCATTATTTTTAGTGCATATTGTTCCTTCTTTGAGTGCATGGTATATTATATATGTTGGGTGCATTATTTTCCTTCGTTGGATGTACATTGTTTTCTTCTTTGGGTGCATATTGTTCCTTCTTTAAGTTTGTGGTTTATCTTCTAGTAAATGTTTGCTTTTTTCATTAGGTGCATTATTTTCTTTTGTTAAGTGCATATTATTCTTTTTTCTAGTATATGATTTATCTTCTAGTGAATAGTTACATTTTTCTTTGGGTGCATTATTTTCCTTCATTAGGTGTATTACTATAGAACTTAAGGTGCATAAGTTTAGACACTTGGGTGCATAACTTTAAAATGTTATCTTTGCACTATAAGGTGCATAACTTTGCACTGTAAGGTACATAACTTTACATTGTAAGGTATATAACTTTACATTGTAAGGTGCATAAGTTTTCAATATAATGTAAGGTGCATCACCTACGAGTGTTTAAATGAAGATAACTTCAGGAAGCACGCTTTAAAAAAAAAAAAAAAAAAATCATTCTGAACCATTGATCTAGATTAGATCAATCAACTCAAATCTCACCCTATTTTTCACCTAAGAGTTCCTTTGTACGTGAACCATCCCCGGTACATATAAAGATATAAGGAAATCTTATAGTCCACTTTACTAATGTGGAGTCTAACATTGTGAGATTTTGTTCAATGCATTTCACACGAGAAATAATACATCAAACAATCCCCTTCTTTCAGTGTGTGTGTGTGTGTCAACTCCCAACAAGTTAGTCGGTCAAAACTAGGGTCACTAGCTAGTTTCACCCAAAGCGGTTATAAACTTCATCGTACATCAATATGTTCATTTGAGTGAAAAAGGAGCATATTAGAGAAATTTTAAAAATATACCCAAAATAAAACGAAGTGATTTTATAATTCTAAAAAGGTAATACTATATAGATCAAAAAAATTCCAATATCAAATAAAATTCATTTTATTTGTTCATTAACATGAAGAGGTTGGTGTCACTTGCTTTAAAAATAATGTACTTCTTTTTAATTAAATACAAATCATATATTATTATTGATGGATATTTTATAAACACATTCAGTGCGGAACCCGAAGGAAGTCGGACCCAACCTTTGATGGAGCTCCGAAATTGAGCCCGGCCGACCCGGGCGTGCCCGAGCCCAGTCTCACCCGACCTCAGCGACCGCTGCATGGTCCGAGTCCAGCGCTCGGCCACCTCGCCCGGGTGCCGAGTCTTTTACTGGTGCGGTCTGTGCGGTGCGAGATTCGATTTATTGTGGTTATAACTTCCCACCCTATTCTCGTGGACGGTTAGGGTGATTAATATAAAAGCATTTTACTTTATCTTGTTAAGACTTGAAATCCAATTCTTCTAATAGCATTACACAGCTTATTAATACAACATTGTCTTCGTGAATCGTGACTTACAATTCATTGTCTCTCCATTACACTACATTACATTTGTCTTTTCCATTCACTATTTATCATTTAATTCCTGAATTATTTGAGTTGGACCATCCAGGTCAATATAATCCATCATGTTAGATATTAAAAATATTTTTATCCAAGTAAAAACACCCTTCTATAAATAATAACAAATTATAATTTAAAACGTTGTCCTCAAAAGTGAACAACTAATAATAAAATTCTATTTTAGTATTGTAAAGGTAGAAAAATTATATTTTAATATCGCATTAAGGAGTATAAAATTAAATGATTTTTAAGTAATACGTAAAAACAAGTTACGGCATATAACCTACTACATTATCAAATTTCCATTATCTATTTAGACTTTAATTATTCACAATAAAGTACTACTTCAAAACTTGCAAAAGAAAACAAACGGATACTGCACAAACTATTATAGCCAAAAACAGCTCATGAAGCGCTCAACCTAAAAGACCCACTCGTTCATAACGAAGTGCTGTTTACACTAACTATATAACCAAGTTGGTCTTTGGTTTAAAGATAAAAAACAAAACGGGCTCAGAAATTTTTAACTGGGCTTGAGGGGTGCGCCAGGCCAAGGCAATAGTGCAACGCCAAAGCGACGCTTGAAAGCCCAGACAGCAAGCTGCCTTAATGGGCTTTCCCCCTAAAAAAAGTGAGTTAATATCATGTGGACTAATAGCCCACGTATCAGATATTAAACTGATAAGAACAGATACTACACTTGATCTTAGCCAAAAGGCCGAGAAAGGTATGCCTTTCATGAACAACAGCCAGCTTCTTTTATAAAGTCCCAAACGCATTCAGTCTCTCTATTAAACCGATGTGGGACAAGAAAAAGCTACGCCTCTATACTTCACTGCTTCTTCTTCAAAGCCAACAGCCGTTCTGCAAGTCTGATCTTACCCGTCCCCATTGTTGCTGGAAATCAAAGCTTCCCGTAAAGATGAATGAAATTATTATTTCCATTTTCTAAATTTTTATCTGGGTCCTAGTGGCTCCCGCTCTCATCTTTTGTGGTCTAAAATGAAATCTGCAAAACGGTATGCAACTATTCCAGAACCTTGTAAACACGGACAATGCAGTCTGCCGTATTGGAGTTATGTTTAACAGTTTAAAGTGATGATGGTGACACTTTTCATATTATTAGGACAGAATTTGTATCTGTACGTATAAAACTCTCAAAAAGGAAACCCATAAACCAAAAACGAAAACTTTAAGAGCTTTAATTAACTCCTTTTTTGTGGAGAAATGTACATGTGAAGTTGGGCAACAAATTAAAAAGATAATGCATCAGCAAGCCTAAGGAAATGCGTGTGGGAGAGCTGTGATGAGCGAAGTTTATGCATCCGTATACGTAACATGTGATAACTCACCTGGTTCTAAGTGGGACAATAACTTGATAAAACTTAAGTTTAGAGTTGAATTCTTTAAAAATTGTTATTGACAAGCTAGGTTGGTTTACATCTTTATGACCTTTGTCATTAAGATCACAAAACGAGTTTTACCTGAAGCTTATGTTAGGTAATGATTGTTAAATTTGTTTGTAAATTAAATATTATACATGTCACAATATATCACTCAAAACACTCTATCTGTCTGTGACTTTAAATAAAAAGTTATATACTCTATATTTAAATATGTGATTACGTCTTTTCAAATATATTAAAATAACAAATATATTATATCTCCAGCCAAAAGTCAAATTGGTTAGACTGTTTACTCGGTAATCACAATGTTACAAGTTCAACTCCCAAAATGACTGATGTATTGGTCAGCCTTCTTGGCTTGAGCAACTTCTTGGTTGACTAGTTTCCCTTTGTCAACTGAGATTGTAAATTAGAATTTACATAATACACACCCCTCATATAGTAATTGTGAATTTCTCTCGTCATTTAAATATGTTATCTCGTTGAATACAAAATATAGACACAAGTAACGTTAAAATTTAGTTGTCCAGAGTAATTTCTAAGATAACAATTTTTTTTATCATAAAGTTCTAATTCTCAGGGATGGTTTGACTTATTACATATTCAAGCCCAGTTCACAATCACATCCTTTTAAAGATAATGTCATAGAGCAACTTTAAAAAAAAAAAAAAATTACAATCTAATAATGTCATTTTTATAGCGAACTAGTAGAACGAATCAAATGTAGTGGATTTTGAAAAATTTGCATTTGTAGATGCATGATGTCCACTATATTACGGATTGTGACATGTGTAATATTTAATTTACAAAAAAATTGACAATCATTTGTTTAAGATATATGTTTAATTATGTTATATAGGACCAATAAGCATGACTACAAATTGACAATTTTTTTATTATGAAGGATCAAAATTGTCCAACGCCTTATAAGTCTAGGACTAAAAAAAGAATTAACTCAACAAAAATTGTTCTATATTTTATGTTTTCTAATTTTTCAGTTTTTCATTCTCTATTTTTCATTGTCTATTTTCTATTTATAAAACTTGTTTACTAACACTTAATTTTTTTTTTCAATTTTTGTTTTAGATTAATGTTATAACATTAATACAAGTTTAATTTCGAGTGAGTTTTAGACATTATATTTAAAATATTTTAAAATATATTTGGTTTAAATAGAGTAAATATAATTTTTACTTTTAAGTCTAATATATGTAAGATTTTTACATTTGATATTCGAATCAAATTTACATGTAACATAACTAAAAATATATCTTAACCAATAAACTATTAAGTTCACCTAAAATTTAGTTTAGATAATATTAATATTTTTTTGAGCTAATATTTAAAATATTTTTAGATATATTCTTTTGAATGACACGTATATAAATATATCATTTTTACTTTGAATTCAAACATATGTGAAATTTCAATATCTAATCTCTGGGCCAAACTTGTATTACAATATAACATAACTAAAAATATCCGAACCAATAATCAATTGAGTTTAATCAAAATATAAAACTTTGTATAGAGTTCAATTTTTAATTTTGATAATGTGAATAGTATCTAACTTTAACCATAAGTAAATAAGTTATGTTTAAATAAATCATGCAAGTAAAAAAGATAGAAGATGGTGATAAATAAAAGAACATGATAATAAATGTAATCAGAGTAATGAATAAATATGTAAATATATAAGAGTGAGAATGAGGTTATAGTGACATATAGCCAAATAGATAATATATTATTCTGTTTTCGATTTAGAAAACAATTTTTAAAAGTTTTCCAGTTTTATAGAAAACTGGAAAATTGTTTATTGTTTTCAGGAAAATTGCGCTAGTAAACATGTTTTCTGTTATTCAATTTTCCAAAAAATTGGAGAAATTTTCCAATTAGTAAACGGGCACTAACATTTTCTATTAACTTAATAAAAATAATGACACTTATATATAAAGAGGGGAAATAGCATTTTCTATCGAGTTACGAAGGGATTGGAGGCGTGCTCCGAGGAAGAGATGGGCAATGGCATAGTGGATTCGTGGGAACCTATAGTACCCTTCACGCGGGCGAGGCGGAATGTAGGGCCATTACGAAAGGTCTTGAGTGGGCTTGGGAGAAAGGTCTCAAGGACGTCGAGATTCAAAGCGATTCGAAGGAAGCAGTAATGTGGATTAAATGTACGAGATGGCTGGACAAGCACCTACGTGCCATTGTGAATCATTGCACAAATTGGATTGCACGTGATTAGAACATGACGATAAAACATGTGTTCAGGGAGCAGGACGTTGCAACGGACATTTTGACAAGCCTAGCGAAACAACAAGGGATGAACTGACAGGAATTTGATTCTCCATGGGACGAAATGATTCAAGTGCTTAAGGATGACCAGATGGGAGTCCCAAACACAATATAGACTGCGGTGGGCTACTCATAAAATAGCTTGGGATGAACCCCTCCATTTGATTAAAAAAAGGATTCTTCCAATATTGATATTTTATTCAATTTATTCACGAATAAGTATGGTGTAAGACCGTCTCACTGTGAAACGTATAATATTTTTTTTAATTAAAATACAATTCTTTTTATTAAAAGGTATTACAAATTTCACTCTCACACAAGACTTTTTTGTTTTTACAATATTCAAAGTTGGGACTTTCTAAACATTTAAATGCCAATATTGTTAAGTTTAGATATTATATTATTTCTTTAGTTTCAATGTTGCCAAACATATAATGATACCATTTCTTTATTTGATATGCTAATAACTATGCATACTAAGAATGTGCTGTGTTAAAAGAGTTTTAGATCAAATTCTCTACTGAATAAGAATAAAATTTACAGACAATGTGGGTTAAATATGGATTAGTCACGGTATTGAGAATATCATATGCCTTGTGAAAGGAAAAGGCATAATTCAAACAAATATCAATTATAATAATATTTTTGTGTACAATTATATTATTATTAAAGGAAATGCTACCATGTCTAAACAAAAATATGTCATGATTAAAAAATAAAAAGTATTACATTTTAATCACTTGAATGATTTATAAAAAATTAAAAGAATTAATACCCAAAATGACAAAATCATACATCAACTACGTCATAATTCACAAATTAGTCATCAACTATCAATGTTATCATATTAAGCCTTCAATTATTCAATTTTTTTATTATAAAAAAGGCATCAAATATTCAATTATTACTCAATAAGGTCTTCAACTATTAAATTTTTACACAAAAATGTGACGGGCGGAAGACCTTATTAAATAAGAATTAAACACTTGAGGTCTTAAATGATAAAATTGATAGTCGATAACTAATAACATAATCGATTGACGATTTTGGATATTAATTCAACTTAAAAATATATAACAAATTCTTCATATTTTAAAAATATAACATTTTTACTTGTGATATTGTACCATTTTTCATATTAATAATATAGGAAAAATGACACTTTTTTCTTTTGAATTATATTCTTATTTCATTTTCTCCCTTAAATTATTTATCTATCCACATTTGTCATATGAATTATTCATGTATCCACAATTATCCTCTCAATTATTTTAAAAGTGATGATTTCTTCCCAACTATGTTACATGGAGTTTTGAATTGTTAAAGATAAGGGCAAACTAGGTATTTTAAGTCACTTTCTTTCTCAAACAAATTATTATTTATATGTGAGAATTAAAATAAACGTAAAAAAAAAATAATAAACATTATTTATAAATGTTATAATTATAATTTTAAATCAATGCTAGCTATATAATTAAGATTTTTTATTGAAGGATATAGAATTAAAACTTAAACACAAATAATCCGTTATTGCTAATTTGTGTTTAAGTTTTAATTTTGTTACTAGCATTAACTTAAAATTATAATTATAATATTTATAAATTGTGTTCGTTATTTTTCGCATTTATTCTAATTTTCACATATAAATAATAATTTGTTGGAGAAGTAAAGTGACTTAGAATACCTATGTCGTCCTTATTTTTAACAATCCAAAAGCCCATTTAACAGAGATGTGAAAAGTCGTCACTTTTAAAATAATTAAGGGAAAAATATTGATATATAAATAATTTATGGGGAAAAAGTGTTATAAGAATATAATCAAAGAAAAACGTGTCACTTTCTCAATAATATATTTTACCAACTTATCCACCTGAAATATTTTATATTAATTAATATTAAAAAGGTAACATATTAAATAATTACTATACAAATGAATGTGAAGTATTAGGGTCCGTTTGGAAAGCAGGAAAATGACTTCTGGAAAATGACTTCTGGAAAATGAGTCATTTTCCAAAAGTCATTTTCCTTTCTGGTGTTTGGCTGCAAAATGGAAAACTGTCTTTTGGTGTTTGGCTCATTTTCTGGAAATGATATAGAATTGTATAATTAAACATTTTAAATAATTAATTATTTTGTTTAAAATATATAACATTTACAATAATATTATAAATAATAATATTTATTAATAAAATCAAATAATATTATTTAATAAAAAAAATTAAAAAAAAAAAAAGAAAACAACAAAACAAAAAAAAAAAGGCGGAAACCAGAGAGTTGTACTCTCTGGTTTCCGCCATTCTCTCTGGCTTCCGGCCTGAAAGGCGGAAACCAGAGAACTTTTCTCTGGTTTCCGGGCAGAAACCAGTGAAGGTATCTCTCTGGTTTCCGCCGGAAACCAGAGAACTTTTCTGGTTTCCGGCCAGAAACCAGTGAAGGTATGGTGTTGTTGAAGGAGGAAGTCTGGCTTTGGTGTGTGTGTTTAGAAGATGGAAAATGACTTCCCAAAAAAAAAAGGGGAAGTCATTTTCCGGAAAATAGGTGTGATTTTCCATTGACCATAAGTTGTTTTCCATTGACTTTCATTTTCCTTGCGTAGCCAAACACCAGAAACCCGGAAAATGATTTCCAGAAATCATTTTCCGGGTTTCCAAACACACCCTTAATTAAGAAACAAATTATTCGGATATTTGATAATTATTTTAACTAAAACTAGCAAGATTTATTACCATAAATCCATAATATAGTTTTGAGTCCTTTGACATTTTCATAAGCAAACTAGATAAGTGGTTTTAGTGTAAAGATTAAAAATTTAAGGGGCTCAAGTGAAATTATCCACTAAACCCGGAAGGGCCAAAAGCAAAAAGAAACAGGAAAATGAGTGAATGAGTAAACGACAATTAAATTTGAAATTTGTTTGACTGTGCGGAACTTCCACAGTTCCACTAAGATTGCTCAAATTCTATCCCTCCCTCTCTCTCTCTCTCTCTCTCTCCTCTTCCCTAAATGGCTAAATACTAATCGCTACTCATACGGCTGTATATACATATACATATCTTCCGGTGCAAGCTCTTCTTCAAGTCTCTCAAATGGCGGATCTGTTTCGGTGAATACGAAATCGGCGTAGTTGTGTTCTCGGAGGTTGACAACAACTTCTGAACCAAAGCCAAACGCAGTTGTCTGCCGGAGATCGGAGATGCTTGACGGTATTCTCGGCCGCGGTTTCAGCTCTAAATGGTTAGCTCTCTCTCTATCTCTTTCTCTCTGTGTTTTAAGTGCTCATATTTGCGTATTGTATGTATATATGCGTGTATGCATTGGCTGAATTTTTTGCAAACGAGAACAGTAAATCGCTGATAAAGGCCACTAGATCGCGAATTGAATTGGTGCGGCGGAGAGCGGAAGCGAGGCAGAGGTTTCTCAAGGAGGACCTTGCGAAATTGCTCGCTAATGGACTTGACATTAATGCCTATGGAAGGGTGAGCTTTCTTCTCTCACTTTTTTCTTTCTTCTGATTTTCAAATAATTTGAATTTATTTCGGCAATCTGCGACGTTTTTCTACTATTAGTTCTGAATAGTTTTCTCGATCTATTAGAAGACTATAAACTGTAATTAGAATACTAACAGTGAAATTCTGTAATTACGTATATATTATTTTAGAAGACCAGAATTTTTTGAGAGTGAACAGTCTTGAAAATACCATAGTAATTTTGTCATTTTTTGTTAAATTACTGAACATACGTATAATTACTCTGTATAATGCAAATAGAGGCATTTGGTGCCAAAAGAAAATGAAATTGAATAAGAAACTTGCTGATCTTTACTTTCCAATGATAGATTATTGAATATATTGTTTTCTTTTGTTCAACTGTGATTTTAATTTCTTGCCTGGTTACATGTTGTTTTCTGGACATGGGTGGACAGACTGAAGAATTTATGGCTGGCCAAGGCCTCTTATCATGCTACGGTTTTATTGATTTATCTTGTGAGTACATATTGAAGCAGCTCCCAAACATGCAAAAACAAAGGTATAACTAATGAAACCATAATTGTGTCATAGCTAATAGTGGTGTTGTTGTTTTGTTAAATCCTTGCATGCACTATGCACTGTCTTTTTTATGCTGTTGGTACTTGGTAGCGTACTAATGATCAAGGTTTATGAACCAGACAACATTTGTAGTCCTAATGTGCTATGACCAGTCAGTGCCACGTTTCTGAAGTGATTAAATTTAAACTGCCTCTACTTTCTCAGTCATTTCTAGACAAACAAAATGAAATGCTCATTTATTAAATTCATTTCCCAAATTTGATCTGTCAGTCTGTTACACAAAATTGTGAATTTTACTTGGTTAAACTAGTAGATTATATGAGGTTTTGAAAAACCATGACCGGTAGATGGCGATAGAAATGCACTGGATTTCTAGGAACCTTCTGTACCTTATTGAGTAGAAATCAGTTCGTCTAATGAAATCATTCCTAAGCATGATGACAAACACAATGAAAGTATCTAACATTGCCATTACCTAATCATAATTTTAACTCTGATGGATCTATTTGCTGAATGTGATTCCTAAGTATTTTTCATACTATGCAAACAGTGCACCAGGGGAAAGTTGTTGGGATATATAGTACGATAAAATTTTCTTAATTTATTGTAATTGTGTTTTTTGATTGTTCAACTGTTGTGGCTTTTAGACATGCTGGAGCTAATTTTCTTCAGATTATACTGTATAAAATGATGGATGTGATGGTGTTTATTTTTAGTTGCACAAGTTAGTTTATCCAAGCGTTACAATTTGTATGATTGTATGCAGAAATCAATCTTTTGTAAAACATCAGATTTATGATTGGTATTATCTCTGAAAGACCATTGAACAAAGACAATGACTTTTTAGTATCACAATTTTTTTCCAATTGTTTGTGTCCAGCTTTTGCCCTGAAGAATGCCGAGAGGCTGCGGCATCCCTTATGTTTGCAGCGGCAAGATTCTCTGATTTGCCAGAATTACGTGATCTCAGGGATCTAATTCAGGAGAGATATGGAAGTGAAATAGAATGTTTTGTCAACCAGAAGGTAGTCTTTTAGTATATAAGTAACTCTACTATGTATATGATGGGCTGCCTTCCATAATTTGTTTCTTCTTCTTACTAGCTTCAGTCATTATTGCTAGTTTGTAGAGCAATTAGCTTCAAGAACCCCTGCCATGGAGAAGAGAATCCAGCTACTGCAAGATATAGCCTCAGAATTTCAAATTAGATGGGATTCGGCTGGCTTTCAACAGAGGATGGCATCTGCAGAGGTACATCTTCTTGTGTCTGATATAAGAATTGGGTTGCTAGAAGAAAGGAAAAGGGCACAGCAATAATCAGAATAAAGTTTTTCATACATCTCTATTGAAAATCCTCACACTATTTACATAAGAATTGGTATGCTAGAAAAAAGGAAAAGGGTACAGCAATAACCAAAATAAAGTTTTTCATACATCTCTACTGAAAACCCTCACACTAATATACTTTCTCAGCTATCAATTTTGTAGGGAATAAGAAATATATTGCTTGCAATCTATGTATAGCATTAGACAAAGAAATAAATCATTTTGCATGCTCTGATGAATTTACAGGGAAAGCTAAACAAGATTGGACCTTCACACAGCTCTGCCGATAATTACAATCTAGGTAGCCAAAAGGACAGTGTCTCAAAAACCAATGTGCAAAATGTTTTATCCAAAGGAAAGCCTGAGACTTATAATGATAAACAGATAAGGATCCAAGGCAACGGAAATGACAAGCTGGATGAACATTTGTTTGGGAGGAAGGAAAAAGTTAATGAACATAAACTGGTTGCCAACAAGGAAGGAAGCTATTTAACGACAGAAAAGAATGATTTTGTAGTTAACAAAATGGAGGAAATGACAGTTGGCAGAGACAGAGCTAAGAAAGAGAGGAATGATAATTCCCAACGGACCTCAAAATCAGGCAATTCATCACGCGGTAGAGGGAAAGATGGTGTCTATAGTGGGCATGAAGAACAAGAAAGGAAAATTTGTAACCCTCATGACATTCCTAAAGTTAAAAGCTTTGGTGTATCCCATGGACAATTAGTGGCTTCAACTTATACAGGGCTCACTAGAGGTGATGATGTCTCTTCTACCAGGGACCCTATCAGTGAAAAGAAGAAAGTGATCTCAACAGGAGAAAGTCAGGAGGACGAAGGGAATAGCTTAAAATCATATAACAGCTATGCTCGTCCCCCACCCTATGTCAAATCAAAAGACAAAACCATTCCCCCTCCTTATGTTAAAGTGGGAGATACCAAAGGCAAAACCAGTAGAGGATCTGATCATTTTGTTTCTGAATTCAATGGGCATTTCACTGGTCCTTCCCACAGTAAAGTTGATGCAGCTAGCAGCTCAGAGGATATCCGTAGAGAATCAGATCATCCTGACCAGAATGTGGAAAATTTTGAGCCTACTGGAAAGAATAGTCATCGTCAGGAGAGAGAATTTTCTTATGCGGATGGCATTCCCTTACCAAAACCGAGATCCGTTAGGAGAAGGCATCATAAATCATCAAGAAGTAATGATGATGCTGGAAATTTTGAAGATGCTAGGGTTGTGAATAGAAGTAATCGAAGAAGGGAACATTCAAAAACAGGGCTACAGGTCTTGCTTGATGATAGGCACCACCAAAGAGATGACGAGGAAAGGGTGATAGATAAACTCTTGATGCACTACAGTAAGAAATCATCCAACTATGACATAGAAAAGTTAAGGAAAAAGCCAGAAACTCATGGTTCACACCCGAGAGGCAGTGATGCTGATAAAACCTTACATGAGAGGATCAGAAGAGATGAATGTGAAATAAATTCTGATGTACCTCCACCACCTACAAGATCTATTTCTCTTCCACACGAACAACCTACTCCTTCAGAGACAAAAAAGGTTTACATGCGTGCCAATTCCTTTCAGCCTGACAACCAGGCACGTCATGTCCATCCAAAATTACCTGACTATGAAGATTTGGCTGCCCAATTTGCTGCCCTGAGAGGAATATGAAGGTAAAAGTCGGTTGTGGCTGAGAAATTCTTGCTTCTACTGCTAGTGTGAAACTAAATCTCCTATCATTAACCTATGCAGGTGGCTGGCCATCTTGAGAGGAGAAACTAATCACTGATATTCCTTGTTGACCTCCAATCTTTGATTCTTTGGGTTCATGAGTTGTTATAAAGTGGCGCTAAAATCACAAACAAATACACGAGTACGACTTTCTTTCCTGAATCCGCATTCTTGAGTGTATAAGTATTGTTTACCATTCAGTTTTACTGATTGTAAAGTTGAACAGTTCATGTAACATTGTCCCCAATGTCATCTGTACTTGAGAGTTGAAATTGAGAATGTTCCACAGCTTATATTAGTCAATGTTGAATGAGACCTCTGCGTGTTAGCTGTCCCTATTTGTGATCACAAATTGCTAGTTTAGTTTGGTACATCAAAAATCACCAAAATTGCTCAAAATTGGTGGTTGAGTAGGTGGAGCATGATTCTCTTATATAAAAGTTATACAGATTTTCGAGTTATTACGAAAGAATAAGATTTACGTAATGTACACCATCAAATATTGGCTATGGATTTCATTAATCAAAGGAAACAAAAAAATATCTCTTAACTCACAAAACAAACGGAAGTATACAAAAAGAATAGCCAATTAACTGTCTTCACCTTTCACATGTGCGCACGGGAGGGGGGATATTGTGAATATGAATATATGATAAATATTGATTCTGCTTTGGATACTAAGGAAAATTGCAGTTTTGCTCATCCAATTGTTCTTAAAAGTTATAAATTTAGTTTATCTCTTTCAATTTTTACAAATATGATACGGAGTAATTTAATTGTTAAATAAGTTATAAATTCAATCTCCCAATTAATTGAGATCTCAAACTTCATTTGTATTTACGATTTTGTAATAAAATAAATTTAAGGTAATAAATATGTTTTCATAAAATTTTAGATACAAACAAAACGTGGCGTTTGAATTAATTAAATGACTAAATTTATAACTCATTTAATAATTAAAGGGTGAAATTTATAAAAATTAAAAAAGATGAACTAAATTTATAATTTATAACCAATTGAGGGATTAAGGTGTAATTTGTACAATATTAAAATATGTTTATTTGCCGGGATTAGTTGCTTTTAGAGGTTTAGTCACCCTAAGTATCTATTATAGTTTATTATTATTAAAGAAAAAGAGTGAAAGAAATAAAAAGAATGTAAACAGCTGCCTTGATTGTTTGTTTGAATTATATACTAAATTAATTAATAAGATGATGAGAGGTCCACTTTTTAGTGGATAATCTTGAATAGCCACTACTAACTATGAGATGTGCTACCAGACCCTAATTTCAAAATTTCCCACCCTAAACACAAGCTAGGGACCACTTGTGGGCCCCACATAAATTATTAGTAGGATCATAATCATTCTTTCAAAGTTTGGTCACATTCTACTGCAAACTCAATCAAGTGCTCAATATCTTGTAGGACCAACAACTATTGATTAATGTTTCCTGCACCATCTCAATATTCTACTTTCATGTTTACCCGTCGTTACATCGACTGGTAAATTAATGAATTTTATATGCAACTCATTTTAACGTTATGTTAATGGATTGGTATTCAATTTCAAGAAAAGAGTTAATTTTAAAAGATTTGTTTAATAAATGAAAAAATAAATAAATTTAAGTATTATTCCACAATTTCTAATATAGTAGATAAAATATCATATTATTCTTCTAAAGTTTCACCTCTATGACCAGTTGAGCTGTCCATGCGGGTCGTATTATTGGAAGATAAAATCCAAGATCAGTGGTTGATCCTCACAGTTGTCGACGCTCCAAACAGACCAAGCTCGTCTTCACGTAAAACTCTCTAACACAGTAGATAGGATATCATATTATTAAACTACAACTCCTTACCACATAATATGCAAGTCAATTATGTGTTACATACGTGACGGTAAATATGTTACCGGGGATATAATATTATAAGAATAACGATTGTTGTATTGCAAGTGTTCAGGGCCGGTCCAAACATTTTATAGGCCCGGGGCGAAATTGAAAAAAAGGGTCCCTATATGAAAAATTAAAATTAAAATTTAAAAACATTAATAAAATCATGATGTCAAATAATATGAAATAAGATTAAAAAATTTTCAACAATTTTTTTAGATACAAAAATATTCATGTCATTCAATCCCTGCAAAAATAAAGATTAATATTTTGCATAAATAAATAAAATTATAACAGACCAATTAATTTCGAATAAATCCCCATTAATATTTGGACATCAACATTCAACAGGAGCAATCCACAAAGATTAAAAAGAGACAATATGAATCACTACAGCAAAGTAATTAGTAAATTAAACCAAAAAATTTCTTTGACATCTGACAAATGCCATTTTACTTTGAGAAGGAATAGATACAACAATACAGCTTATCCAATTAACAATACAGCTTATTCAATATTTCAATTAACAATTAAGAATTTGGAATTCTGGATAAATGGATAATTATTTAATCTGCAAACTAAGCCATGAAAATCCCAATTAAAAATTATCATTCTTAAATAAATTATAGAGGTTTCAGAAATCAGAATTCTACAAATTCCTAATGCAGTGCATTCTACAATTATGCAAATCTCAATTTCTAAATGGCCAAATCATAGACTTTTCAACAATACAGTTAACAAATATGGCCTAATTCCTAAATCAAAGCTTTCAAAAAAAAAATCCCAAATCATAAAAATTAAAAATACCTTTGCAAATTACAATTGTAGACCGGAGTGGTGAAGGCGCGGCGAACAGAATCAGGACTGGCTGACCGCAGAGAAGATTTGTTATTTGTGGATTATGAAAGTAGATTGTCGATTCACTCAACTGCCCATTCTTCTCCTCCTAAAAGGTTGAATCCCCAACCCTAAGGGCCCCCCACACCCCTCAATTGCCCATTCTTATTTAGCTTGAGAGGAATTGAACGGTTGCTGTGGCGGAGAGGTATTGAATGGTTGCGACTTGCGATGCGTTGATGCCTCTTTTCTTCGATTCTTCCTGAATCTTCCATCTATTCGACTTCCATAAGAATTTATTAAGTCAAAAATAATTAAATAATTTTTTCTAATATATACTAAGTAATATATACAATATACAATATATTATTATATCTTAGTTTATGGGCCCCTTCTAGGGATGGGCCCTGGGCAGGGGCCCAGCCTGCCCATGCCCCAGGGCCGGCCCTGTAAGTGTTCCAGTACAGAATCCTCAGAGTGTCTTAGTACAGAATATTGAACGTCCCCCTCCTCATCCAAGAATCATTTACTTATACAATATAATGGTAACAGCTATAATAATAGGCAATAATGACCTTCTAATAAGTGCAACGGCTCCCTTCCATAAGTGTAGGTCCCTCAGCAACTGCTCTTTGATGAGGCGGTACGTAACAGCTATATCATAATCAGGAGCTGAGCCATTATTTCCTTGTCTTGAATGAGTGGGGTAGTAAATGACTTCTGCCCGTTGGGTTTCTACGGGGCGCCGGGTCAGGTGCCTGTTGACAACCCGGGTCGGGTGCTAGCACCATTACTCTGTCACCAGCCCCCCACTCCCAAGTCTGCGGATGTGTTTGAGTTAGTTTGGGCGTAAAACTAAATCAAAGATCCTCATTTTTTTTTTAACCAAAGTTCCGGAGGTTGGCAGAGGCAGGCTTCGACCGATGTTGGCCGAGGCATGCACCTTGACCGATGTTGGCCGAGGCGGGCGCCTCAGCCGATGATGGCCGAAGCGGGCGCCTCATCCGATGATGACCGAAGCGTGCGCCTCAGCCGATGTTGGTCGAGGCGTGCGCCTCAGCCTCTTTTTTTTTTTTGTTTTGTTTTGCGTGTTTATTCGTAGCTTACTTCGACAGGCCGTAGGCTCGGTCAAAGGTCGGCTCTTCCGTAGAGTAGTGAGCGAGGTTAGACCTTGCACTATTCCTTAGGGTATATCGTTTTCGTAACCAAACTTTGAGTTTGACCAAGAAACGCCCTTCCGTCGTGTAGCTAGCTAGACCAGATCCAGTGCCGGCCCTTAAGGAGTACCAAACTTTGAGTTTGACCAAGAAACGCCCTTCTGTCGGGTAGCTAGCTGGACCAGATCCAGTGTCGGGCCTTAAGGAGTAGAATGAGGTAATTAATATTATTGTTATTTTTTTTGGAATTGGAGCACCGCCTCCCCTACCATGGCCGATGACCATGGTAGAGGCCGAGGCGCGTGGCCTCTCTTATTTTTTTTGGACATGCCTCCCACTTTACTAACACAAGGGCTCCATGGAATTTTTTTTCCTTATTCCACACAATTGATCAGGGTGGACCATGAACAATAGTTACATCAATAATTATATTGTTGATCTTGTCGTGTTTTAGCGAATAACATGCTTTTTGTGCTGCACGGGTTCCACCTCTAATTCCTTGTCTCCTTCTTCCATGATCTGGTTGTACCCCCTCTTTGTGCCTGAGGAGGATGGCTCAGGGCCCTCTCTCTTTCGCCACATGTTTCTGTTCACGGGTTGGCCTTGTTGCCGATGCTGTTGTTGACTTGTTGTTGCCCTGGATGCTTCATAAACTGAGTGAAGTATCCCCTTTGAATGAGCTCCTCTATTTTTCTCTTCAAAACGTGACACTCGTCTGTATCGTGACCGGCTCGCCTATGAAACCTGCAGTACTTTGTTTGGTCTGTCTTTGGGGAGACTTTCATGCACTCCGGCGGGAATTCTACTATTCCCATCTCCTCAGCTTGCTTTAAAATGACACTGACAGGATGGGTAAGCGAGGCTAAATTATGTAGGGGGACCAGGCGAGGTCGCTCGTGGTCTCGGCCTTTCCCTGTGGACGAGTGATCTGGGCGTGGTGCCTGGCTGGGCGGACCAGCTTTCCCATCCTTTCTACCATCTTCTTCATCCTTCTTCTTCCTATCAACCTCCTATGCTTCTGCATAACGGTTGGTTGTCCTCATCAAATCTTCATAAGAGCGGGGTTGATGAGCGTTCAACTGCTTGTGAAAATATCCTGACCTTAGGGCATGGATAAATATCGGGATCGCCGCCTTGGTGTCGATATCGTAGACATTATTGACTTCCTTTTTTCATTTGTTCAGGAAATCCTTGAGGCTCTCGCCTCTGTTTTGCTTTACTACGCAGAGGTGAGAGAAGGGTTTCTTACGTTGTATGCTACTGGAGAAGTATGTCAGGAAGCTTTTGGATAATTCCCCAAAATTTTGGATCGACCCATCCGGGATGGTGTTGAACCAGTCTTGGGCCGCTCCATCCAAAGTGGATAAGAATGCTCGGCACATGACAGCATCCCCCACCCTGATCATTACCATAGTAGCCTTGTATCTCTTCATGTGGACACGCGGGTCGGCGGTTCCCGTGTATGCTTTGATGGCGGGCAACCTAAAATCCCTCGGCAAAGGCACATCCATTATATTTGGGGAAAATGGTGCTGCCATCCATACCTCGGGTTCCGACGATTGCTCCCGTGCCTCCACCTTCTTTGCTAACTCCTCGATTCTTCTTTGCAGCCTCTCGACCAGGGCCGACTCGTCAGGATGTCGGCGCAGGGTTGGTTCATCAGCATGCCGGCGCGGGGCTTACTCACCAACGTGCCCATCTAAATGTCGGCGTGGAGCCGGCTCATCGACGCGCCGCTCATCCAAGTGTCGGCGTGGAGCCGGCTCATCGACGTGCCGGTCATCCAAGTGTCGACGTAGAGCCGACTCGTCAGCGTGCCGGCGTTGGGCCGGCTCACGAGACTCGCCCATCTTTTCTGTGGGTGATCTCTCTGCTTCTCTGTTTTCGTGTCGGCGAGGGTCTCTGGTAGAGGATCCCTCGGCCCGTGATCCTAATCTTTGCCACGTGGGCGCCCTGTGTCCCAATCAATCAAGGGCAGAGTGGGAGGGTCCTGGTCGCCGTCGGGCCGGTCCACTTCTTTGGGTGCCCTCCTCTGGACCCCCTGTCCTGGTATGACGTCCTGCGTCTCTCGCCGCACGAGTCGCGTCCTGTTGTTGTTGGCATTCTATCCTTCGTGGGGACTCTACCTCTATTTCCTGGGGTCGCGGCGGGGGCACTTGGCCTTGCAATCCCGCCGCTGCGAGAGTTAGAGCCGTCACCGCTTGCCGAATGGCTTCGGCGGTCGCCTGGAGGTTCACGGTTTGATTTGCCCCTACATTATTGAGTTGGTCTCGAAGGTCCCCGGGCCTCCCGTTGTTGAGTTGCTCTCGGAGGTCCCCTCCACGATTGTTGGTGAGTTGGTCTCGGAGGTCACCTGAGGCATTGTCGTTGTTCAAGTTGCGGGAACCGTGGGAGCTGCCGGACACCATTCTTTCAAGCTTGCTGTTGAAAGAGAGAATGAGTTGTTTGTGTCATCGCTTGCTTGAGCATTGGACTCAGGCTCTCAATGAAAGTACCGATGACGGTAAATATGTTACCGGGGATATAATATTATAAGAATAACGATTGTTGTATTGCAAGTGTTCCAGTACAGAATCCTCAGAGTGTCTTAGTACAGAATATTGAACGTCCCCTTCCTCATTCAAGAATCATCTACATATACAGTATAATGGTAACAGCTATAATAATAGGCAGTAATGGCCTTCTAATAAGTGCAACGGCTCCCTTCCATAAGTGTAGGTCCCCTCCGCAACTGCTCTTTGATGAGGCGGTACGTAACAACTATATCATAATCAGGAGCTGAACCATTATTTCCTTGTCTTGAATGAGTGGGGTAGTAAATGACTTCTGCCCGTTGGGTTTCCATGGGGCGCCGGGTCAGGTGCCTGTTGACAACTCGGGTTGGGTGCTAGCACCATTACTCTGTCAATACGTTATTGAAGTGTATTAAAAAATTAGAAATAAATATATTAGTTTATAATGCTATAAAAATAGGCAATTACCTGCTCAACCAAAGCTTATATAGGAATTGAAAGATTAAATAACATTTAATCATGACATTAAAATGATAATAAAATAGTCATTGTAACATTGATAACAAGTAGCTTGTTAGAAAAGGTATGTTCCGGTTGAGAGAATTACTCTCAAGTCTCAACCTTTGGGTTTGAAATTTGAATTAAGTGGATGTATTAATTCCTTAGCTTGTATAAATAGCTTTTTTCCTCTGTACATTCATCATTAAGGAATACACTTGTTACTTGTATACATAGTCTACTGTGCTCGTTGTCTTACATAGCTTTATCTTTTCAAAATAAGAAAATGTGGAAAATGGCTTGAATTGCATGAAATAACTCGTCAACAAAGATCTTTATTATATGTACCATGCCTACCGAGCTCCTAATTAAGAAGAGTGATATTTACATTAAATTATTATTATCAATCTCTTCTAGTCGTGTGGGTATGCGAGTACTTGAAATTAAATTATTAAAACCGTGAACAACAACATTAAAGTAATCCCTCACAAAAAATGAAAGGAATTATCATTTGATTGGGAAATTTCAAGCAACCTTATCTTTCTAAAACAAGAAAATGTTGGAAATTGGCTTGAATGATATGAAATAACCCGTCAACAAATTAAAGATCTTTATCATATGTACGTAACATAACTTAGAGCAAGCCCATCAATGGATTTTGGTGCAGTTTTTGAGGAACCATTGCTGAGGTGGAAGAGAGAGATTATCATAACTTCTCCTGTAAAGTCTTTGATTTTTGCAGGAGAAACAAAAAAAAATAAAATAAAATACAGCGCACTTAGCAAGCGCGTGTGGTCGACCTTCTGAAATACAAAAAACCATTAATGACCTCCACTGCGGCTCGAACTCACAATTTTTCAAATAAAAATCCAACCCGGATACCATTAGACCACATAGTCTTGGTTTTTTTTTTTTTTTTTTTTTTTAGTTAGATGTTTTTTTTTTTTTTTTTCCTTTTCTTTTTCTCTTCTATTTTTCTCTTTCTCCTACATGTCTTTCTAAAGTTTTGTGCAAAAATCAAATTAATGAAGATGCTCTTATAATTTTCAATTAACAAGAGCCGTATTTACTTTAAATTATTATTATCAATCTCTTCTAGTCGTGTGGGTATGCAATTACTTAAAATTAAATTATTAAAATCGTGACAATATGAAAACATTAAAACTAACCCCTCACAAAAAATAAAATAAAAAAAATAATGAAACGGATTTATCATTTGATTGTCAAATGTCAAGCAGCCCTATCTTTCTAAAATAAGAAAATGTTGGACATGACTAGACAAACGTTTGTATCGCATGTTGTCCATTTCCTTTGATTTTTAATCACTGTACTTTCACTGGGGGCTGCACCTAACCAACCACCTGCGACAAAATTGTACAATCTTTGAAGAGCTGCCTACCTTTTCTTTCAACTTTACATCTATCCTAAGGTTCAATGCACTTAAAACTTTGGGGGTAGTGAAAGGGACTCAACTTTATTGACAATCGGTGGTTAGCGGATTATATTAGCGATTCATGGTGATAGCAAATTTGTCCAAGGGTTTGAAAGAAAATGTTTAGTAAAATTAGCTGTTTAGATTAACGGTTAACATGTGAAAAGACTTAAAATACATTCATATATAAGGCCTTGTTGTAACTTTGTAAATTGTAAACCAAGAAATATGAGGAAGATGGATTTTCAACATGTTTTACTGTAAACAACTCCATCAACTGGTATTTCATGTTTCCATATACAAATGGTGTGGAAATGCAAGCAAAGGTTTATCACTAACTCAAACTACAGATTTGAAACTCGTAAAAAACTTACAAGATTCGCGTGGCTGAGGCTATCTTCAACAATGTTCAGATCACTCTTTTAAGCGCTTGTCTAATCAAGGCTGGTGATGGTGACGTTAATTTTGACGCCTTCATCTGCAATTAAGGGCACAGCCATTAAAGAAAGCCATGAATTTGTTAAGTAAGCAAAAGTACTGAGAAAACGAACAGTTCTAAGCGCTTTGTGGTGTTGCATTAGGGAGCTGAAATGAAGAACAACTAGGTCCTGACGTCCTGTTTACTTCAGGAAACTGTTCTCTGTTTTTCGTTTTCTAATTTTTCAGTTTTCGTTCTCTGGTTTTTTGGTTTAGAAAACTTGTTTTACTAACTGTGCTAGTAAACATGTTTTCTGTTTTCGATTCTCGAATTCTCCAGCTTGAAATGACATGACATACCTTACATTTAACACTCACTGATAGAGTCCCGTCATCGCCATTGGAAGATTGGATTGTTTCGCAATCCAGATGGAGATTGTTCAATGCCTGTATGATTTTAATCAACACGCCCTCACTCCACTGGCACCCTATCTCGATCGTAACGTCCTCATCAGTAACACTAACAGCTACATCACGAGCTGAGCCATTTTTCGCGATACTCTTGGAGGCTCCTTCTGTTTCGCTCGCCTTCCTCTTTTTAGAGGATGGTTTCTTGTTGTTGTCGATTATGTTAGTGCCACAGTTATCTGATGTCCTCTCGGCATCGTCACAGTCCTTACAGTTTCTCCCCATTCTTGCATTGAGCTCGAATCCTTCCTTCTGAGACTCGGCCTCCCAGACTCGTGTTTTGAGATCCTTGAGGTATTCAATTGTCTCGTCGAGGATAGATACTTTGTCAGCCTGTATAAAAAGACACAAATATGCGTTTTCAACAATGTTGAAAAAATCGCTAGGCACCCTCTAGGCACCTGGGGACCGCCTAGGCGCGATTTTTGCAACACTGGTTTTCAATGTGTGCACTCGAGCTAGATAGTTTCTTACAATACGAGTGTACTCACCTTGCCACTACTGGGGATCAATGATGAAAGAATCATGAATCTTTCGTTTATTTTTTCTCTACGTCTTCGCTCTGATACCACACGGCTCCTATCACTTTCATCCGCTTCTAGTCTACGAGGGTCGTTCTTCCCATCGCCCTCTTTCCTAGTGTCGGGGATGCATACCATTCTTGCCACTCCCGAGAGCACCTTCTTTAGTAACCTTTGTGAAGTCTCGATCCTCAGCGTCTGAATGTTGGTCGATATTTCCTTCTTCCAACCACCAAAACTCGATTCTCTATTGCCATTCCTAAAATATGGTCCTAAAATAAACTGATGAGAGCTTTTCAGAACACTCGAAAGAATGCTTTGGTAATGAACATCGTGTCCTTGCCCACGGTTATCCAACGGAACCAAACTTTCCTGGTTGCATTCTTGGTTTTCTGGCGGGGAATGCTCAACCATCTCTTCGTCATTTAAAAAATCAGAAACCTTTTCTTCGGGGTTTTCATAGTTCTGGGAGATACAGTCACTCGAATTCGTGGAATTATGGATGCAATTGCTGATATCATCTTCCACGATTTGACAGTTTGGTGGCTGTGAAGCTTCTGCTGTTGCACCTTTAACCTTAAATTCATCTGCCTCCAAACCATTCGAACTATTGTCGGGGGAATCAATGTTCTCCTCTTTCGGGCTGGCCTCAAGAGTGTCCTGGTTGGGCTTACTATTGACAATATCTCGGTCATTTCCATCATCTGTAGAGATATAATTAGGAACTCCAGGAACAATAGGACAAGGAATGTCGAGATACGAGGTTTTTAGGTGTTGAACGAGGCCTCGATCCTCTTTAACCTGAACACGAAAAGTACAAAAGTAAAACAACTCGAAAATAATCATGAAGAGAGGAATATTGGAGTCAAGAAACGAAGAACTGATCCAAAATTGGCTCACAAGTTCAGTGACTCCCAGCTCGATAACGCCTCCCAAATGTGGAAAACATACAACAGTCTGCAAGTTTTAAAAAACAATTTACCATTTCTAGCAGTTTACGGTGAGCACAAAGAGTCAAGCTATAGCAAACAATTGTCGGGGCAAAAGAAGTAGAAATACCTGAATACATGCACTCTGAGGAGTCGAAGAAGATTCAATTATTTTCAAAGGGAAAACGAAAACGAAGATTCAGTATCAAAGGATAAACCGATATTGTCAGTATTAGCAGCGTTTGTTAATAAATCGTTTACTTGCCTTTGCAAGCAGTGTACGAGTAAACACTCTTCCATCTGCCTGGGGAGCGTTGCATAGCCAAACCGTTTGGTTCTTCGCTAAGGCCTTTCCTGGCAACCTGATAATTTTTTACGAGAGTTAACATCTGTGCTTGGGACCCTCGCTTTAATACTCTCGAAAGATGAAAGTGAGTTAATTACCCCTGGCCAATATTGAACACGAATGACATGCAAACCAAGAAATACCACTCTGTATCGGTGAGATCTTCGGGAGATAAAGCTGCAGATGGTATCTTGGCATGTAGGTTCGTTTCCCCCGCTAAGAGAGACCCATAAAGCTCCCTCAAATGTTCGGTTCTCTGCAAGCCCAGCTGGTCGGTACTAGTTTCTGCAGCTTGCACTGTTTTCCTCGTCTTTATATCTCCATTATAGTACCCGTCACCCCATTCCAAAACCCTACACCATATCATTACCAAAATTTCATCACTTTTTCTTTTGGCTATTAAAATTTTTTACTTAAAAAGTCATTGTATCAGAAACAAGGATAACGAAACCCTGCAGGCTCCCATTAAACAAACGATAAAGAAAGCACTTCCAAGAGTCACACAGAGGTCACATTTCGAGTTAAAGACGAAATATTCAGTCTCCTAAACATAGTTTAAGTTCACAGATGCTAAATTGATTATAGTATAGTTCTTTATAATATGTTCTGTAATAGAGACCATGGTAAACCTACTTTTTAACTGTATAGAAGGCATTCAATCAACACGAAGCATAATAATTGCATAAAAGACAGCTCCGCCATACATCATGATGTGCATTAATATGATTCGATTAGACAACATAACAAACGAACCAATACAATTAAAAGATCCATATGGTTACTACGCAGAAAGCCCCTCAACCACATAAAAATTTAGGGTTCATTACCACTCTGTGGTCCCATCCAAGTTGCTGAACATATATATGGTGGTGGGTGGAATCAATGAGGGAGGCCCCATCTGGTTCCACCGATTTTATGGAGCTCTGAAGCATTTTCTTATCTTAAAATCTCCAACCCATAAGTTGCCTTTAGACTCTAGGAAAGTGTAGGGGACAATACATTAACTTCTCCTTCTTGGTTCCTCTATATCTTGCAAACATCTCAAAATCTATGGATGCCAATGGTCCCAAGATGCAAGAAAAGAACAAAGATTGGCCTATGCCATGACCATAACGCTACAGGATTTAGGAAAGGGAAACTGTGAACTTATTCGCCCGGAAAAGGAAAAGAATGTTAAAAGCGGGAGTAAATGTTTGCATACCCTGGTTGGGCTGAAGAAATGGTCCAGAAGATTGCATAGCTCCACTCAATACTTCTGATTGCAAGAGCAAGCTTCTCCCTTAGGTTTTCTGCAAATCCCTCTCCCCTTGCCATTATCAAGCTTAGCTTACTATAATCATGCAAATTTTCATAACAATATCCAAATGCATCAGTGCCCAAAATGAGGAGAGCATATAATCCAAACTTCAAAGAAGCAAGAAACTCACACACACACACACACACACACACATATATATATACCTGAGCAAAAAGGTACTCAAATTAAAATGCTTCTATATGGGTTTCAATTGAAATCTTGATTCTCACTGCCACAGTGCCACACCATGTAGCCTCTTCCTCCTGCCTCCCATTGACCACCTTCTTTTAGCTAAAACCAGCAACCAAAACCTCACTTTTTAGCCTAAAATTTCACAATACTGCTGCTGAAATGGTCATTCAGAGCAAGAATATAAATGGGTCAACTGCTTCTTGAGCCAAGACCCCAATAATTGGAAAAAAGAGAAGTAGTTCTGCTATGCTGGAGCCTCAAAAAACACTCAAAACACATAGGGAAACAACACATCTATAACCCAACCCTGCAATTAAGCTAAATCTACTTACAGCATTTGACTTCTGGCTCTTGAACAAACTGGGCAAACCTCAATGTAAACAAAGATTGGATTTTTTTTGAATAAATAAATGGAGTCGTAATGAACACTGCTTTGAAATGTGCACTTCAAAGGGGAGAAAAGTCTCCAAAAGCAATAAAGATCCAGCCTTTTGGCTTCCTGAGCTGAAACACAACTTTGGGCAACCAACAAAATACCCAAATGATTAGCCTATTGGGTAGATACAGAGCAATGAGAGCATATCCAACACACACACACACACAATAAAAGAAGCAAAAGAAGAGTTGGATACAAAAACCAGGAAGAAGAAGAAGAAGAAGAAGACGACAAAGGTGCAGGTAGCTGGTTGTGGCTGCTGAATGGAGAAGCAAGAAAAGAGAGCTGAGCTAATAAAAGACAAAAATTAATCACGATGGAGCCCAAGAAGACAAAGACCAAGTTGATAGCATCCAATTTTATGAAAGCGGACCAAGAAAATGTCAAGTGGTTTCTGGTTTGTGTGCAGATTAAGATTTCTTTTCCCCCCCAAAGGCCCCTAATATTTGATTTTTTTTTTTCCTGCACGTTTGTTTCGTTATCTTCACTGTACATATATAAAATCATTGTTGTAAAAATCAGTCTGAGCCAACCACTCAAGCGACGATAAAACCCTAGGCGCTCTTAGGCGAAGGCGATTTCAGGCGGTTTTATTTGACCGGCCGATTAGGTGCCTTAGGCGTCGGGTTGGGCGCCTTACTCTGCCTACTTGGCGCCTAACTAGGTTGAGTTGACACCCAATTCGGCCAATCATTATTGTGTGGACCATATTTTGATAAGGTAAATAATATACATTCAGTAAAAAAATAATGTACATTCAGCACAAAAATAATGTACATTGTATTCAGGAAATGTACATTATTTTTCTATTGAGTAATTTGAGTGTACATTATATTATATAATATACATTCAGTATAAAAATAATGTATAATCAATATATTAAAAATGTACTTTTTGTTATGGTCCACATAACACTGTGTGGACCATGGTCCATACAATAATTTGCCCAATTCGGCTGAGTGATATTTTTTGTCTGTTTGGTTGCTCCTCTTCTATGTTCATCCAACCATGTACTCAACTAATCATCTAACATATGTAATTGACTAATTTGTAGGATTATAATAGTCTAACAATTAACAGTTCTGAGTCAGAAAAGGAGAGACGATATACTCAAATTACTCGACCGCCTAGGAGGCGCCTAGGTGCTCTAGGCGCTAGGTGTCCTCCGGGCAGCCTACTAGTGCCTAGCGCCTTCTGCAACATTGTAAAAGTACACTACTGTAGAAATATTGAAATATGAATATATGATGCATTTTTGGAAAGGACAATAATATAACAGTTTGACTGTTCATCATTTATTTAATTCTGGAATAATATATCAGTACAATTGTAAGGAATAAAATAATTCATATTGTGATATTAAAGTCAATGGGTGTTTGATACACATAACCAGATCATGAAAGTTATTAGAATGAAAGATTATGTTTATAATAAGTGGTTGATGAAATTAAGTGTTTAGTGAGTGATATATGTAAAAGGATTAAATAGACATTTATGATTTATGTATATGTTTATTTTATTTTTGGTTGGGGAGGAGAATTAATGGTCTATGGGTACCACAACTGTATATTCTATTTTATAGAATAATATTTATTTAATCTATTTTTTCAGATAATTTATATGCAGATGAGATAGGGATGAAATAATAAACGATGACTTTAATGATAAACTGATAAAAGGTGTTGTAAAATAACATGAGCAAAAATAATTATAGGTTATATATATATATATATATATATATATAGAGAGAGAGAGAGAAAGAGTCAGGTGCGGGTGGTGCTTTTCGTGCGATTGTGCGGGTGGACTCACATTAAACATTACACTGGCGTACTTTAAGTACACAACAGACGCACATTAACATACAAACAAAATGCATTCAGAATACAAACTCACGCACCTTAATCACAAAACTCACACATCTTAAGCATACCTTCACGCACCTTAAACACAAAACTCACGCACATTAAGCACAAAAACACATGCACCTTAAGTTTTAACAACTCCTATTAAGTACACACTCAGGCACATTAAGTACAAAACTCACGCACCTTAAGCACAAGACTTACGCACCTTAAACACAAAACTCACGCACATTAAGCACAAAACTCATGCACTTTAAAGTTTCAACAACAACTCACATTAAGTACACACTCACGCACATTAAGCACACAACTCACGCACCTTAGGGACAAGACTCATGCACCTTAAGTACAAAACTCACGCACATTAAGCAGTACACACTCACGTACATTAAGCACAAACCTCACGCACATTAAGCACATGACTCACGCACATTAAGTACAAAACTCATGCATATTAATCATCCGTACAATCGCACAGGAAGCATTCACCCGCACTGGAACTTAAACCTATATATATTCAATGTTTTATTTTATTTTTATTTTTAATTTGTAAAGAATTTTGAATTTATCACAACCTTAATTCTTTACCTTCAAATCTTCATCACTAGCTGTAATGTATACCCCACTCTCACCATTTTTTAAAGCTCATCATTTTATTGGTTAATGATCTGACATGCCTATATATAGAGAGAGATAGAGAGAGAGACTCACATCATTTATTATGTTGGTTTGTAAATTATATATGGGTGTGAATTAAAAGGATGGTGATTATATTTAAATTAAATGTTTATTATTTATAAACTGACAATATTGTGCAGTTCTTGCTTTGAATTAAAATAAGTGAAACATGCATATGATTTATGGTACCAACTGACTTTGGTTAGTGCGTGCATTATCATATAAGGGCATGACACCTATTAGCTATCATATAAGGGTATGACACCTATTAGCTACTAAATTATGTGTTCACATGAATCACAATCATTTCTTGGCATTGACAATTACTAGGGGTTGACCCCTAGGATACAAATTTTTGGCACTTTCTAAAAACCTCGTTTATTCACATAATAAATGTGTATTATTTGCCCCCAGACACTTAGGTCAATGGTTCACTAGACATTATTTGAAAGAAGAGGTCAAGATTCGAACTTCGGCGATCACAGTGTGAGATTATTACGTTCAAAGTGGATAGAACCTTTGTGTGCACTGACATTTAGCGTTGTCTGTTGAGACATTGAGTCAACATGATTTACATCCTCTCAAATGCTCTGTCGGACCTGAATGTGGGGACCCTTGGAATTGGGAATTCAAAGAGTTGGCCTCCTTAGCAAAAAAAAATGGGCAACATGATTTACAGATTATTTAGCAGTACGAAAATAAATATTAGAGAAATTCTATGCTAATATTTTTACTTCATCAATAATCAAATCAAACGATGAATGCATGGATCTGATTTGTAAGGCACATAGTATTACATAAGGACATCCTCAATAGTGAGGATTTTGGTGTGGTATTTTAGGTGCCACCTAGGAGAGAGATGGGGAGAGAGAAGAAAAAAATAAAAAGAAATGAAAAAAACAAAAATCTGACGCCGGAAAAATGTCAAGAAGAAAAGTTTGGCTTCCAGCCTTCTCTTTAACTTTTTCTCTCTTATTGAGTCCACAAAAGTCTCCATATTGCAGGAGAAAAGTTTGGCCAAAGTCTTCATTTTCCATTTGTGAAAATCCCTTCCATGAAATTTTGTTGTCCTAAAATTTGGTGAAGACCCTTCTAATGGGGATGCCCTAATCTACTTTCGATGTACACGTGTAAAAGTGAGTCTTTATACTTAATATTTTATACTTTTCAAAGAAAAATATAAATTTAAATACTAGTCCATAACCACATATTCTTTAGGGGTAAAAAAGTCTTCTTTCCATTCAAATTCCCAACCACAAAAGTATAATTTGAAAACTAATTTTTCATTCACCCAATAACTACTTTGGGCATGTAATAATATATGAAAACCTATAAAAATGAATTTAAAAATCAACTAAATATAATAAAAATCAATAATATTAAGGTTATAACAAAAATACAAATTGTGTTAATATAATAAATTACATTAATGACTTGTACCTTATATTATCTTTCTTATACTAATACACATAATTTATAATGTTAATACTCATCTTTTAAAATTTTCATTAACACCATTAATTTTAATTAAGTTATAATTAATTTGAATTAAAACTATGTTAATGTAATTAGTTACAGTGAAAACTTATACATTGAACTTTCTTTCTTGTATATTTACAAATACTTTCTAATTTACCATTTTGTTCTTAGTTTTGCTTACACAATTTCAATCCTAAGATTTTTTTATTTTATTATTTTTTTTAACATTTCTATGAGTTTTGTTGAAACTTACAATTTCTAATTATACTTTTAACTGCATAATTTTAGTATTGGTATATATAAAACTTTTAGCTCAAACTTTGTGATGGTTCGAAACAAATTTAATATTATTCTTTCTTTTATTTCTTTGAGTTTCAACAAAATGAACTATTCTATTATTCAACTACATATAATTATATACTCTGTATTTAATAGTTTGAATTTTTGAATGTTGAATATGATTGATGGAAATTTCAATTACTTAATATATTATTATACGGATATTTTATTAGAATAAAATATGACAAATAAATATAAAATTCTAAACAAATTAACAATTTAATTACTAATTGTACGTGAAAATATAATGCTTTTTTATTTATTTATTTATTTTGATAATGTAATCATACAATTTTTAGAGTTAATTCCAGCAAAGGTCTTCCGACTGTTGTGATTTTTCACATTTGGTCCTCGTTTAAATTTGGACGAATTAAACCCTTGACTATCAGAATTGTTTCACCATTAGTCCTTCCGTGAACCTAGTGTTAGTTAGACGTTTAGATAAGGGATAAAAGAGTCATTTCATATGTTGGGAGTCTTTTTGCAAGGTAAAGTCGGATTTTGTAGCTATGGTTTGGTTCATGTTCTCTTTGCCCAATTAGGTCCTAAAATCGAAGTCCAAACGCCGGAAAAAAAACCAATGGGTTCAAACGCCTCTAGAGAGGGGGCTAGTTTGGATCTCTCATTGTGACACCCCGGAAATTCACTCCTTAAACCTGAACTAATTTGTTAATTAATTCCTATTTTACCTTACAATTCCTTCTTAATTCCCATTGAGTTTAGTTAAGGGACCTAGTTTGACCAAATCCCTTACCCTTTTAATTTGATCAATGGGTAGACCTTGTGCTTTATTCCTTGTACTCTAGACTTTAATTCCCTCCTAACCTTTATGTGGAAAGAAGGGGCCCTTTTGGTCTTTTCACAAATTTTTAACCTTAAAACCCTACCCTAGCCAAGATACTCCAAGACATTTCAGAATTTCTCCTACATCCCTTTCTCTCTTGCTCTCCACTCATCCTTCTCTTCATGAAACCTAGGAGTTCATCTTCACATTTCTTCAAGAAATCCAAGTCAAGACTTCAACTTTTTAACACTCCAAGACTAGAAGTGGTAAGATCTATCCTCCTACACCTTTGCTACTCAAGATTTCCTTCCTCTTTCTCTATCTTGTTGGGTTTTGGGAGTTTGTAGAAGATCAAGAGGTGGGTGAGTTGTTAGGTTGATATAGAGAAGCTTGTGGTGTTTCTTGAAGGTGTTTGCTAAGCTAAAGAGGTAACCCATGTCCTACAAAATCTATTTTATACTTGCTATTATGATTTCTTGACATTCTTGATGCTATTGAGTGATTTTGAGCATATTGTTGTGTTTATACCATATTAGAGCTTGTATTTAGGGTCTTTTGATGCTATTCTTTGAGCTATTCTATGTGTTCAAGTTCTTTGTTGATGGGTATGAGTTTTGAGGTGTTTTAGACTTGAACTTGAGCATTCTTGCATTTTTCCGCGAAGGGATTTTCTTCTCAAGTTCGGTACCAGTGGGGCCCTGGCGGGTGGTTCACCACCCACTGGTACGGGTGTTCAGTGGGACCTTGATGGGTAGTTCACCACCCACTGTACCGCCCACTGGTACAGTGTATTGATTTCTTGACCTCTTGTTTTGTTGATCCATTGTGCACTTGTGTGTCTTCGTTGATGTTTCGTAAGTCTAGAACGATGTCTTAAGTACCATTGGTAGGACTTATGAGTCTTGAATCATGTTTATGATCCAACTTTGTGATTTGTTGGGTTGAAGTGAAGTTTATGACGTTCGTATGAGCCTTTATGATTATCTTGTTGAATTGCATGCTAGCTACATTATTCATTGGTACTACTATGTGCTTTCCTCGTAATAATCTTACTTATTCTTGATGAGGATTGGTAACTTGTGTTTACCAATCGTGGTGATCTCTTGATGTGGAAATCATTCGTTATTTTGGCAATACCTTGAAATGTTTTCTTCGTGTTCTTTCTTGAATTCCTTCTGTAGAAACAGTAGATGGAAACTTTATTTCATATATTGTCTGATTTAGATTCTCCATGTTACAACCATATATATAGGCAATAAGGCCTAAAGAAAAGCATGATAAATGCAGAAAACTATTCATCTTCTCAAGGTTATAACTACCTAGAGAAGAGTAATAGTCTAGAGAAGAGTAACAGTCTGCCTATTTCCAACACTCCCCCTCAAGCTGGAGCATATAAATCAAATGCTCCAAGCTTGTTACAAATGTATTCAATCCTAGGTCCACGAAGAGGTTTAGTGAGAACATCAGCAAGTTGGTCATTTGACCCAACAAATGTGGTAATGATGTCTCCAG
The DNA here is from genome assembly GCF_001879475.1 of Ipomoea nil. NCBI lineage: Eukaryota > Viridiplantae > Streptophyta > Magnoliopsida > Solanales > Convolvulaceae > Ipomoea > Ipomoea nil. The sequence continues at coordinate 1,542,038 of NW_017619532.1, forward strand.
ATGCAACCTTTTCTCGTATGAAGTGACAATCAACCTCAATGTGTTTGGTTCTTTCATGATAGACAGGATTGGGGGCAATATGCAAAGCTGCTTGATTATCACAAATCAATTTCATAGGACCGAGTTTATAGAAATTGAGTTCTGTGAGAAGCTGTTTAATCCAAATTAGCTCACATATTCCAAGTGCCATTGCTCGATATTCTGCTTCTACGCTTGAGCGGGCAACAACATTTTGTTTCTTGCTTTTCCAAGAAACAAGATTACCACAGAAAAGAATACAATATCCTGATGTTGATCTTCTATCCCAAGGGGCATCCAGCCCAATCTGCATCTGTATATCCAACAACTTCTGTATGTCCATGATCTTTATATAGTAATCCTGTACCTGGAGATCTTTTCAAATATCTTAAGATTCTAGTGGCTGCATCCCAATGACTTTGACATGGCTCTTGTAGAAATTGGCTAACTACACTTACAGCAAATGAGATATCTGGACGGGTGATCGTCAAGTATAGTAGTTTGCCAACTAATCTCCGGTATCTGCTTGGATTGCATAGAGGCTCCCCCTGTCTTGGAAGAAGCTTGACATTTGGATCCATGGGTGTATCGATTGGTTTGCAGTTTGTCATACTTGTTTCTTCAAGAATGTCTAAAACATATTTCCGTTGGGACACATAGATACCTTTTCTAGATTGAGCAACTTCAATACCAAGAAAATATTTTAATTTCCCAAGGTCTTTTGTCTCAAAATGTTGACACAAGTATTTCTTGAGCTGTTCTATTCCTTCTGTATCATCTCCTGTGATGACGATGTCGTCAACATAAACCACAAGATATATGCTTTTTCCAAGAACATGTTTATAGAAGACAGAATGGTCGGCCTTGCTTTGGATCATGCTAAATTGTTGGACCACATCACTGAATCTCCCAAACCAAGCACGTGGAGATTGCTTTAACCCATAGAGAGACCGTTTAAGACGACAAACAAGACTTGTTCCTGTCCTAGCCACAAAGCCAGGGGGCTGCTCCATATATACTTCCTCCTTCAAGTCACCGTGTAAGAAAGCATTTTTGATATCCAACTGATATAACGGCCAGTGAAGATTGGCTGCCATTGAGAGGAAGAGGCGAATAGAGGTGATTTTGGCTACAGGTGAAAAAGTGTCTGTGTAGTCAATGCCAAATTCCTGTGTATATCCTTTAGCAACAAGTCTAGCTTTAAGTCTATCAACTTGTCCATCTGGACCAACCTTCACACTATACACCCATCTACAACCAACCACAGTTTTTCCTGGAGGTAAAGAAACTAACTCCCAAGTTCCAGAAGAATCAAGTGCCTCCATTTCATCAATCATTGCTTGCTTCCATCCTGGGTGAGTTAATGCCTCCTTGACATTCTTTGGAACAGAAACAGTAGACAAACTAGTAATGAAAGCACAATATGATGGAGACAGTCGCTTTTGTGTGAGAAAATTATAGATAGGATAAGGATTTCGAGTGGACCTTTTACCTATTCGACTGGCAATGGGAGAGTCTTTTTCTGTTGTGGTTTGGGCTATGTTAATGGGAGGCAAAGATGTAGGACATGAATCAATTGGACATCCATCCTCTTGGGATTTTTGACGGTTGCGTCGTTGATAGGTGTACATATATGGTGAAACATGTCATTCTTCTTGAATGGTTGGATTTGGTGTAGTTCTTTCAGGAATTTGTATAGTTCTTTAAGGAACATTGTGAGATACAGGTTCTGAAAAAGTAGGAACAGGGAGAATTTCTGTTACCTCAATGGGTTCCCCTAGGAAATCAGACTCGATGGAGATGGAAGAGAAGAAAGGTGTTGTTTCAAAGAATGTAACATCACATGAAGTATAGAAACGATGTGTTTTAGGACAGTAACACCTAAAGCCCTTTTGGAGACGAGAATAACCAATGAAAACACACTTTATTGCCTTAGCATCAAGTTTGTCACGTCCCGGAGAAGAGTCATGAACAAAACAAGTGCACCCAAAGATCCGTAATGGGAGCTTATGGAGAGGTTCCTGTGGGCGTAAGATGTGAAGAGGAATTTTTCCTTGCAATACAGAAGAAGGCATTCGATTTATAATATAGCAAGAGTGAAGTATAGCATGCCCCCAAAAATTCTTAGGAACCTTGTTATGAATAAGCAAAGTACGGGCTGTTTCAACAAGATGCCGAATTTTCCGTTCAGCAACACCATTTTGCTGAGGAGTTCTAGCGCATGAAGATTCATGGAGTATTCCATGTGATGAAAAGAAAGAAGTGAAAGAGTCAGAAAAATACTCTCTTGCATTATCACTTCGTAAGATTTTGAGATATACCCCAAATTGATTCAGAATTTCATTGTAGAATTTCTGAAATACATCAAATAATTCAAAACGATTCTTCATTAAAAAGACTCACGTGCACCGAGAGAAATCATCAATGAAGACAACAAAATATGAAAATCCCAAAGTAGATGAAACCCGACATGGTCCCCAAACATCAGAGTGAACTAGAGAGAATGGGGTATTAGCCCTCCTATTCACCCTACTAGGATATGAGGTTCTTGAGTGTTTCCCAAGTTGACATGACTCACACTCTATGGATTTCAAACTTGACAAACTTGGAACAAGTCGTTTTAATTTATTGAGATCAGGATGCCCTAAGCGACAATGGTTAAGGAGAGGTGAAACAGTAGCAGTGCAAGCTATTTTGGTATTGGTAGAACATAAGAGGTGGTAGAGACCTCGTGATTCATTTCCTACACCAATTGTCTCCTTTGTTTGACGGTTCTGAATAATTACAGAATCAAAGGAAAAGGTAACCAGACAATTAAGAGAGCGAGTAAGTTGATTAATTGAGATCAAATTGAAGGGACAACCAGGAATGTAAAGGACATTAGATAAAGATATAGAATGAATAGTAACTTTTCCAATTCCTATAGCCTTTCCTTTTGACCCATCACCAAATGTAACAGCAGGAAGAGAGCTTGAGAAATTAATATGGGAGAAAAATGAAGGGTTACCAGAGATGTGATCTGTGGCTCCAGAATCCAAGACCCAAACTGATTCAGATTTTAATGTAAGGGCAGTATGAGAGACACTGCTACTGGAAACCTTCCATGCACTGTTCAGAATATTATGTTCTGCCATAATCATCGGAAAAATATGAGAAAAACATTGTAGGGTCTCAGAACAGAAACAAGCTGATCTGGAAAATTTGGCCGGAAAAGGGGTCCACGCGCCGGCGCGTGGAGGCGCGTGACGCCGGAGCTACGACTGTGAGGTGGCACGTGGAGGCGCGTGTGGAAGCCGTTGGTGACCGGAAAAGTTTGGTCAGTGTCGTCGACGCTTCTCTAGGTGGTTTGACACACCAGTTTGTGAAAAGAAATTATCTAGGATGAAAAAATCAGAGAAGGGCAGTAGCAGTGTAAGAACACAGTTCATCTGTGTTTATCTGGAGAAGATTTCAGGCCCCAAAGAAAGGTGGCTCTAATACCATGTAGAAACAGTAGATGGAAGCTTTATTTCATATATTGTCTGATTTAGATTCTCCATGTTACAACCATATATATAGGCAATAAGGCATAAAGAAAAGCATGATAAATGCAGAAAACTATTCATCTTCTCAAGGTTATAACTGCCTAGAGAAGAGTAATAGTCTAGAGAAGAGTAACAGTCTGCCTATTTCCAACACCTTCGATTGAACCTATCATTATGAGCTTGTACAATTGGTGTACCTTATCGTGATTATTCCTCGATTAAGCTACTGTTGAGCTTATCCGTTGTTGTACACACTTCATGTGGAACCTATGCTTCGTTGTATCTTTAGATTCCTTATGCATTGACTCTTATTGAGATGGTAGATTTGATATGGTGGAACAGTGGATAATGTGGGGACTTATGTGTTACTGATATGTGTGGCGAGCCTCTGGCTCTATTTGCAATGGGTCTTGTTGGTGTAGGAAGCCCTTGACAGGTCGGTGGCATGTAAAACCTCGATCAACCATTGTGAACTGATCCGGTAGTGAGTTTAAAGCTCCGGATTGCCGTTTGGATTATTAATTTATGGGCAACTTGGGAAACTTATTACAGTTGCTAGAGAAGGTAGCTAACCCGTTGGGCTTGGAATCCCAATAGGGGGTGTATACACTTAAAATTGCTAGATCTGTTTCCATTGGACTGCGGTCCGAGTCGTTGCGATGACTCCGTGGTATGTGATTGACGATTTGGAGCCATCCACACTGATCCACTATGATTTGAGTCATTGTGATGACTCTATGGTGAATGACTTGGTTTGGCTATGTCATTTGTGGATTTGAAACCTTGTCGGGAATGGATTGATTATGATTCTTGTAACTCTTTGCTTATGAGCATATCTTCATGTGATCTATTGATTGATGTTTGATTACCTTACCGTTTTATCGTTGAATCCGTATCATTGTCTTCTTGTATTGATTCTATTGCTTAACCGTTTGTCAGTCAATACTATTGAGCGAATCTCTTGATGAGTCTAATGATATGTCTATCTCTTGTTTTAAAGCTAGTGTTGCTAAGGCTATACTTATGTATTCCCAAGTCTCAAATGATTTTCTTATAAAATACCTATATTGTACTCAACGCGTTGGAGTGAGTTACTTAGCAATTTTCGCTAACAGTTGTAATACCTTAATGTTTTCAGGTGCTAGTCAGCCCGAGAGCGCGTAGTGGAGCCGGTTTAGACTAGATTTATCTTTACTCTAGTTTAGATGTTTTAGCCCGTGTGTCCTTGTTCTTTGACTTGCAGTTAGTAGTTGTTTGTTAAGCCTGTGCATCTAGATAGAAGATCTAAATGTGGCATAGCACCCCTTGACTTTGTTAGCTTCCGCTGGAATTCTTGATGTTAATGGATAGTCGTTATCTTTATTTCCCAAGTTAAGCTCCTTTTCGTTGTTAAGTTTTGGGGGTGTTCCACTTATGGTGCCGCGCGCCTCTGGAGAGGGGCTCCTCTGATCTAATCTTGGTTTTGCTCCCGGGGCTCGGCCCTTCCTCTGTATTAAAAAAAAAAAAAAATCTGAGTCCAAACTCAAGATCAAAGTAATGATCTGAGTTGTGTTACGTTGTGTCATATCATTATATCTGTCTCTCGTTTTTATTTAACTCGACCATAGCTAAACTTAGGAAAATGTTATTTGCCAAAATCTTTCTACGCAGGTGTAGGTGGCAGTATGAGTAGAGTACAAGGGGTCATGGCATTGTTAAATAGGAGAAGTGATGTTATCTATGCTTTTTGTTATGTTTCACTTGAGTTTATTGTTCTTGTATTCAAAGATTGAACTGCAACACATAAATGACATTTGAATCTCATGTGTAGCTGGTGTGTTTGAATCTCATGATTAAGGTGAAGGCGAAGGAAATTGAGGTTGAAGGGCTGAGAGGGAAGCTTGTGCGCAACTTCAAGCATCTCAACCTTGATTTCCAGACGGGGAGACCGGAAAAAGGAAGGTGAAGGTTGATGCCGGGTTCGGATCGCGCAAAACCACCGCCGCTATAAAAACATATTCAAGAACATGAAATGACTATTTTATCCATGATCTAAACGTCTAATTAATGCTAGGTTCACAGAAAGACTAATGGTGGAAGGACTCTGGGTTTAATTCGTCTAAATTAAAAGACGAGGACCAAAAGTGAAAAATCACAATAGTCGGAGGATCTTTACTGAAATTAACTCTCTTTTTAATATTGAACATTTATTTATTTTCGCAATGCGCTTCATTTAAGAAGTATTTTTATAAAAGAAAACTCTAGGTCAACATCATTGGTAAAAAATGAGCTTTTTCTTGAATTTTTTGTCTGAGATTTTCTATGTGAATAAGATATGAGAGAGCATAAAGAAAAGAACATAAATAACTCATACTCCCTAGTTTTTTCCTCATGTTTTGAAATATGTAAAAAAAAAAAAAAAAGCTTTGGTGTACGTGCTGCATGCACAAGTATTGCATGTGTCCATTGGGGGCGATTCGAATGATTGCTAGTAGCGATGTCAACGAGGCGGGGAGTATACCCCCGTCCTCATCCCCAAAACCCCACCCTGATCCCCGTTCCCGCTGGGGATGAAAAATGTACTGGATTCGAAGAATAACGATTAATGTCCTAGAAGTTGGTCGGAGAGGCTGTTGGTGTAGACAAACACGTAAAGCACCATAAATAACAAAAATAAATGTTTGTTAGATTCTTGATGCTCGGAACTCGGAAGCCGATCGGTGCTAAATGATGAGGAAGGAGAAATCTTGTAGAATTACAATTTTATCCCCATTTTTTACAGTCAACAAACAGTCAAATTAACAGATGACTAAATTAGGTAAAAATTGCATTGTTGAGGACTTAATTGGATAAGAATGATAGTCGATGACCAAATTGGTAATTACATCATAGTCGATGGATCATTTTAGTTATTAACTCTAATAATAATAATAATAGTAATAATAATAATAATAATAATAATAATAATAATAATAATAATAATAATAATAATAATAATAATAATATTATTATTATTATTATTATTATTATTATTATTATTATTATTATTATTATTATTATTATTATTATTATTATTATATTTAAAAAATTGGGGACAGGACGGGACATATCGTTCTCACAGATGCTCAATCAATGCATTACGATGTGCATAATGAGCTTCTTTGTCTTTTACAAAGTGAAAATTATATTTTATGTACTTTAGTTTTTAATTAATCTATATATAATATTAGTCTTGTTTTAATCGTCTTAAAAAAAATCTTTCAAATGGTATAATTTATTTTTAATTATTCAAATTTTATGTTAAAGTATTTAACAATATAGGTAAATACATAAAAATAAAATAAAGATACAAAAGGAATTGATAAAAAAAATCAAGGGCAAAAAAAGGAATAAAAATCCTTACACCAAAATGGCGTTCATCTACAGTGCAGCGCCATCCATACTGTAGTCAAACGCCAAAATTGCGTAAGATTTGGCGCCTTCTTTGGAGACGATTCTGCGCTAAATCTTACGCCATTTTGGTGTTTACCGTCTTCATTGGAGACGACCTAACACTTGTATACTTGTGTCTCCTTTAAACAAATATATTTGACATGTTTGGTGATATAGTTAACTTATGAACTAATTTTGACTTATTTGATCACTATTGAGTGTTTGATTAATTAGTTTTTTGTAATAATTTATTGCTCCAAATGCTAAAAATCAAAAAGCTGATCAAGCTCCTCAAAGTAGTTTTTTTTTTTTTTTTTTTTTATCAGATTTTTGATAAAGTCATTTTGCATGTAATCAGTTATCAGCTAATAGCTAATTTACCAAATATTTTTCTACAATGATATCAACTAGTCAAACTCACTAACTCAATCACCTAACAGCTATTTACCAAACATTCATTATCTTATAATCTCATCAAAGTTCATAAATGATTGAAATATTTTAATAAATAAATATGAATTTAATTTTATAATGGCTAAACTGTCATCCTGCACCATGAATTATAACGGATTCTTCATCCCGCACCCTAATATTTCATAAGTGATATTTAGATCCATGAACCATTAAATATTTTTCACCTAGACCTTTTTTTACAGGTTGCAGGTAATCTATGCTGACATGGACTTTTTATTTTTTTTTTCTTCTAACACCTTCTCCAGCCAACCACCCGTTGCTGTTACTACAGGTGCAAGAGGGGCCAACGGGATCAACAGACCATTGGCCATCCGGAATTTGGTTCATGTTCGAGCTCCTGGACGGTGTTGCACAGCATGAAATCTGCACGTACTCGATCACATCCTCATTCACGTCAATGCAACCAAAGTGGCCGTTGAGTTTAGAATGAGCAGCAGAAGCATGGGCATCAGCGCGACAAATCTGAATCAAACCAGCTAGTAATCCCTGCAAGAGCAGTCCGCACCTCGTGGCTAGCATTGGTCACCGCCACGCTCTTCTGTGGCTTCCTTCTGCTTGATCAACGCTACTTTTACACACATCTCCCTCATCATTATTCGGCAGATCAACTATCTTGTCAACCATGGCCTGGGTACATATACATCAGGCTGGCGGGTATGCACATTTGGAGGGGCATGCATAAATGCATGCATGGCTAAAGGGGTTGCACCTTAATCTCGATAGAAGAAGTAAGTTGAGAGATGTGTAAATGGTAAGCAAATTAAAACTCACTTTCTTTTGAATCGGAAAGAGCTTCCAATTCTGGGGAGATTCAATCTTGAAGGATGTTGGCTTCTTCACGCTCATGCTGACACTGATGCAACCATCCTTTGGGATCGTCTTCTCCTCCTCCTCGACGGGAGTCATCTTGTGCGAGCATTTGTGCTCGCCATTGCGGACCATCTGATTAAACACCACACCAAATTAGATAAAATCACAAAAATCTATCAGAACTCACAACTATATATGAATATTCAGGCCGGAGTTTGGGTCTTAATGGTGCGAAATTTCGTCTCTTGTAGATCAGGGTGAAGGTGCCACCCAAGAATTCTTGCAATTTGCTAATATAACACACACACACACACACAACAGTTCAGAATTTATAAGATAAAATTTTCTTGATTTTAATTAACACATAAATCAAGAAAATGGTATAAAAACCTTTTAAGAAAGAGGTATTAGCTAGCTAGTTTCTAACAGACACAAAAACACAAACGTATGTACGCATTTAGCGATAATCTTACATTAACCTTAGCAGTGATCTTGGAGTCAAGGAATGACTGACAGTGTTCCACAATAGCCTAAGTCCTGGCCTGTCTACTTATTCGTGACTTTCGTAGGAAATTTTCATTAAAAAAATAAAAAATAAAAAAGATCTCGATCCAGTTAATAGACATCCAGGAGCGCGGCCATGAACTGGTTGTGGTTCACTCCCCTATCCCACTCCGGCGGGAGGCCGTCGGAGATTGTGACGTAGCGAATATCGAGATCGGGCTTGCGAATGCCGGAGAACATGGCGTCGTTCCGGCGATTGCTCTTGGTGAGGTGGTAGTGTACAGAATCGGTGTTGAGGAAAGTGATGGCGAAGCCTTTCTCTGCTAGCCGGCAAGTGAGGTGGACGGATGGGGTGATGTGGCCTTGTAGCGTATAACATCTCAAGATTGCATGCGGCTTTTGGCCGGAACCTGTCGTAGCTTGGATTATTTTTAACCGACAACTGTGTTTAAAAATTCTCAGAAATGTAGAAGAGAAGAAAGCATATCAAGATTGATGGTTGGGGGTTGACTTAAAAATTTGGTCATTGACTTAAAAAAAAAAAAAGGTCTACATCAACTAATAACTTGTGCCATGTCATCATATTAACCTGGAAACTTGTAAAAAAAATTTAGGTGAATAAAAATTTAATAGTTCGTGGATAAAAATATCACTTATGAAAGGCTAGGGTGCGAGATGAAGAATTTGTTATAGTTCATGGTACAGAATGACACTTTAACCTTATAATTAGTACAAACTATTAACTCTGTAATATTTATAAAATTGAGAAAAAAAAAATATTAATCCCATATATCTATTTGGGTTAATTAATGACTAATAATTAAGCAAAAAAATATTTGTAAAATAGTACCAAGTATTTATGAAACTCACTACCTGTCTTTTTTTTTTTTTTTTTTTTTTTTTCATTTTTCTCACTTTAATTTTCGTCATATAAATGGATAAGTTTAATTTACATTTTTTACACGAGACACTGCTCTCCTATGATTCTCTCTCTCCCCCTATATATATATATATATATATATATATATATATATATATATATATATATATATATATATATATATATATATATAGAGTAAAAGACATTTTTGGTCCTAGACTTATAGTGGCTTGGACAATTTTAGTCCTTTATAAAAAAAATTTGCCATTTTATGGACAGAGTTATTGTGGCGAGAACATTTTTGGTCCTCCGTCTATATTTCTGTTAGATAACCGTATGAGAGAGGGGCAATTACGTCAATTTAGGCTATCTCTTTATTGTGAGATGGACGATTTTGGTCCCACAACCATGCCTTTACTCTGACCCTCATTTATTTGTAGTTTTGCACTACGAAATGCTCTGCCCACAACCATGCCTTTACTGCAACTTAGACTCTCCGACTCCTTCGAATTATGACCGAGAAGAAAACAAAACACACAGATATAATAGATAGAAGGAGATAGCCTAAATTGATGTAATTACCCCTCTCTCAGGCGGTTATCTAACAAAAATATAGACGGAGGACTAAAAATGTCCTCGCCACAATAACTCTGTCCATAAAATGGCAAATTTTTTTATAAAGGACTAAAATTGTCCAAGCCACTATAAGTCTAGGACCAAAAATGTCTTTTACTATATATATATATATATATATATATATATATATATATATATATATATAGAAAGAGACTTAGGTGAGAAACTGCGACCTACTGCAAAAGTGCACACAATCTACTCCCAGACCGGCATGTATAGATGATGGTGAACACCCTAAAATAGATTGTATGTACTTATATAATTCTCACGTTCTTACCTAAAATATGATTCTCATATAATCCTCAATTTTTTAAAGTAATGTTATTTTATCATCTTAAAATTATTTACTAATATTTGTCTTCTGTGAGTATTGCTCATGATGTGCTCAACTTATTATGAGTTTAAAAAATAATTCACGTAGTAATTAAGGAAAATTCTACAGATATAGAAAAAGCATCCTGCCACCATTCATTTTTGTCCACACGAACTTAGCTCAATATATAGTTCAGTAGACAGTATTTTGGAGAAGAAGACATAATTCATTTTTACGTATAGTAATAAATACAACATATTTTCTACATTACAAAACTTTTCATAACGACTAATTAAATACACACCAAATAAATAAAATATTATGCTAGAGACTTGTACAATTACTACTCTCTATTAATCATTTTTTGACATGTTTATCTTTTTATTGATCATGGACAAATATTTTTCATTCCTAAAAGTTTTTCATAAAAATAGAATGAGAAAAAAAAAAAAAAATTCTAACAAGAACATAAACAGAACGAGGAGTATACTTCCCGCGACACTGTTCTCATCCCTAAATTGGAATGCAACATTCATCTTTTTATCATGCTCCTAAACCAATCTACTACATTATTTTAAACTATGTTGGGAAGGTAGTCTAATTTATCTTAGCCAATTACGTGTACTTAATTAATTAATCAAGTAATTAGTCAATTATGACTCACTCTTAGTCAAATAACCTACCTAAAAAGTTTTCGTTTTCCATATTAACAATTGCCACGTGATTGGTTGAGCAAATGCCATGATTGCCATCACTACATACTGAAAGAAAGTAACCCAACCAAGTTAGTTAGATTAGGCAAATTATTCTGTGAATCCAGATTTAAAATACATAATTTATATATTAAATGTTCACAATTTTGTAAAAAGTAAATTGTGAACACTCAATATGTAAATTGTGATTCAATATGTAAATTATGTATTTTGAACGCCGGTTCCTAATCCATGGTATAACTCTCTATTAGGTTGTTAACTTAATAATTACAGGATTATAAGTTTGATTATTAATTAAAGGGAGCAATCTATTAATTTTACCTTATCTTCCCCAATTGAAGGAGACTAGGATAGGGACCATATACCATTTTTCCATTAGAACACTTAAACGTCATGTTGGATATCAATGAGCCTTTAATTGGTGAATTCAACTTTGGTTATTTCACTTATTTGCAAGTTTCTTCATTTGATGCAATTCATTAGGAATACACATGACTACCTATGGTAGCAAGAAGTTACAAATTCAATCGTTGCAATCATCATAAGTTTTTTTTAAAAAAAAAAAAAAAGATAAAACCCTAAAAAAATAGAATAATACTCCATCCGTCTCATTTTATGTGTTTGATTCAATTAACGAGGTTTAACTAAAATTATTTTTAATCCAATTCTTCATAATATTAAGTTTAGTATTAGTATACAAAATTTATATATTTAAAAACTACACTAAAAGTACTATTAAACACAAAAAATTAAATTTAAAAATAAATAAAAAATATTAAAGAAAATAAACAAAGAATAAAAAGTTGATTTGACCAATGAATAATAAGTATGACATATAAAATGGGACGGAGGGAGTACTATATATACTAATACTATCACCTTTTATTTCATTTTTTTCACTCACTTTCTGTTGTCGTAACTCGTAACATATTTTGATTCATCCAAGAAAAAAATAGACCATAATTTTTTATTACATATGATCAGTGTTTTGCAAAAATCCCGTCTAGACACCGATTAATCAACACCTAGGCGCTGTCCGGCCGCCACATAACATATCACCATAATCGGTGGTCTAGGTAGCTGGCCTCCTAGGCACCGATTAGGTCGCCTAGTCGGCCGATTAGTTATTGTTCCTTTCTTTTTTAAATAGGTTATTTCACTCAAAATGATATCATTTTGACCGAAATAACCCAAAATTGTTCAAACATTAGATATTTTTTAAGTTAATATTTAATATTTTAGTATTAACTATTAAAGTATTAAATAGTTTATAATTAGTCAGTCTTAAAAAATTAAACAAATTTTTAAAAATAAAAAATTAATCAAAGGCGCCCCCGAGCGCCCGAGGAGTGCTTAGTGATTTTTTCAACCATGCTTATGACTAGTCTCTAAGAGTGTACTCCATCATTTGTCAAGAATATATGATATTAGTACAAGAATAGTCCAAAGTGGTACACTACCTGTCCATCTCAAGCCAGGATTTTAACTACTTCCACCCAAACTACCAGAACAAAACCATGTAGAACTGGAGTAGTATAAAGTATAAACATTTCACAATTTCACTAAATCATAAAAAACAAATGGAATCATGGAAAACGTGTGAGCCTGTTCACAGCTGTGTCTAGTGCATCTACGTTCCTCCGAAGGATTTTACTTCAAACTATCAAGGAAAACAGCACAAGATAAAAGTTTTAAAGAAATTACACAACTGACGGCTGTTGATGTTGTCGGTTGATTGGAATTCAGGCATGAAGAATCGTCGGAGCAGTAGAATAGAATGGGCCATCTTAAATGCTTTTATGAATGCTAAAATATGTTAGTGGTGTGAGACCAATTCCATGAGAACAATAAACAATGGACATATGCATATGCATACAAATGCACAACAGCATATTAAGGATTACATAAACTATGGCGAAAAAAAGGATACAGTTGTGCAGCAAGATTCTCAATTCCTTTCATTTCCTCATTCAATCTGCAATAGGATCAGCGCCAAAAGTAAGCCAGACATAATTATAATCTATAGTTAACATAATGCTTAAACTGCATAAACACATGTACCGACGAACCTCACAGGCCTCATTTTTGTTTACCTTCCTCTCTCTCTTGTTTTGTTGTTGTTCTTTTTTTGTTTTTTTTTTTTTTTTGCCCTTAGAATTTTAGTTAAGGTGAAGAGTTACTACCTGAGGCTAGAATTTATATACCGATTCCCCTTGGTTGCTGCATCAAGAGCTGTGGCATAAAATTGCACAAGTTAGATATAAGTCAGAGTAGTGTGACAGTAGAATCAAATAATACAAATTGAACAATGTGTTATTTATCAACTAAAGGGCTAAGTAGTTGGATCCCAACTCTTATACCAAATTGAAAAATGTGTTCCATCTTAACTAAAACTTAAACTGATAGTTAGATTGCACACATTTATAATGTGTATATATTATGTTCAACAATTCAGAAAAGGCTTCCAGAAAAATATAAGGATCGTAATGATGAAATTGAATGGAAAATTTTCCAGAGCACAAAAAGTATCAATTACAAAGAACAGCATTTAGTAAAGGTAGCTATTATTTAGTTTCAAGAGGAAAAGACAAGTATGCTATCTTTCAATCTTGTGGCTAGGCTAGAAGATTGCTGGATTTCATTCCACATTTTACTCATAGAAGGAACAATATTTACACACAACGGGCATAAACTAGCAGACAAACTGATCATATAGCTAAGAAGAACCACTAAGCATATGAAATCATAATGTACATATAACAAAGAATATACAGATGGGCTTGCTATCAAATAAAAGCCATGAAGTGCAGCTCATAAATACCACATTCTTGAAGGCGGCCAGCTGCATCATTGAAACAGCTCATATGCTCAATTGAATTGCTAGTAGCCTACAAACACACACAAAAATGAAATCAAGCACATATATTTTTGAAAAGCTAATAGTTTTAAAATTTTAACTTCGAAGTCAAAATAATCATCATAAGGTTAAGAATCGAACAATGTGAAACCCCTCAGAGTAAGAACTAGTAGCGACCACGTAAAGCCAATATGAATATACGGCCTAGTTCTGGAACTGAACATAGTCTTTCCTCAAAAATAATCCCAAAAAGCAACACATTGTGAGTCCAACCGGAAGAGATGTTGAGGCTGAGAGACTGCCAGCAGGGAAGCTTTTCTGGCTACGATGACTGACAGAAAGAAGACTATCTTTTCTTTTTTTTTTGGTGACTACAATCTAACACTAACTATTTGCTCAACATGAACCTATGACCTTCCGTGTTAGAAGGTTAACAGTGATGCCATCACCATAAGGTACTTGGCAAAGAAGACTATCTTTGTCATTCATGTGATTGATAAGACCTAACAACGACCTATGATCTCAATGAAAGATTTCATTTTGACAACAGAGTAACAATCGAAATAGCATTGGCCTTTATTCTGAACCTTGGTGAGCTCCTCTTTTAATTGTCTATATACAAGAGCTTTCAAAGTCATTTTGCAAGGAATAAGTGAATAACCTTTTTTTTTTAGTTCAAAGAAGCAGTTAAGTAAAACCTTTTAAAATCACTGCCAAATCCTCTTTCCTTATCCAAACAATACACCTGAAACTCTTCAGAATTAGAATCTTTTGATTTCTAGCATATCTTCTTCACATTATAACCCAATTTTCCTATCAAATTCACTTTCACCCACCAGATGATGTGTAGAAAGTTAAATCATCCAAAAAATGCATCTTCTATCCGTCAAGTTACATTCTTAATCCAAATTACCTAACCCTTTCCACTAATTCAGTCTTTAAAGGTGAATAGATGAGTAAAAAATTAGTGAATTTGAGAGAGAGAGACCTCAGAGAGGGTCGTACGGAGGGAGGCGAAGAGGCTAGTGAAGCTCTGGGCGATGGCCATAGAGTCTCTCTCCACGACTTCGAGGGCTTTCAGCATCTCGTTCTTACCAAACGACGCCGTTCGCAGTTCCCCATTCCGATTGTCGGCATCGGCGGCACCTTCGACGTGAGAGTTCCCCGGACGTTCGGATTGCTGATTATCGTCACCGGCACCGGAGACTGTAGTATCCGACCTCTCTGATGAATCCATGTCTCCTTCCCCTCAAGTTTTCAGCTGTTAAATTTATTTATGGAGTTAATTACCAAAATGGCGAAATTACTAATGAAAATACTGTTGATATTACTTTCGGTAATTTATTGTCCAGTAAAAATAATTAAAAATTTTCATGTCTGAGCCCGGGGACCTCTAGTGTGTGAGACTAGCGTGATAACCAACTACACCACCCAGACGTCTTTGTTAAGTTGTTTTGACTTTATTTTGTTAACCTATTGTTAGCTCATTTCATATATGCATACATTTCATACCATAATAGTTTAAGTATATAAAGTCAAAATATCATAACAAAGATGTCTGGGTGGTGTAGTTGGTTATCACGCTAGTCTCACACACTAGAGGTCCCCAGTTTGAACCCGGGCTCTGACAGGAAAATTTTTAATTGATTTCACTGACAACAAATTTCCCTTAAGTAATAATTCATCAAACTGTAAATGATTTTTACCATTTATATTTGATGTATATGCAATATAAAGATATATTGTGTATTAATATATTTAAAGGCATGAATCTTATTGGAAAAAAAATTATTAGTGATATAATTCAATTCTTAGTTACGAGCAAAGGGTTTAAACATATATGTTTATAAATTAGATGGTCTCAAATATATTTCATAATTTTATACAAATATTCAAAAAAATCTTAAAGCTATAGCGTGATATACTTATCAAACTCAAAATATTTAACTTAACACTAGAGAAACATAAGTTAATAGGGAAAAGAGATTTATTCGTTCTTTAGGCACCCGTTTGTTGACTAGGCGTGCTAGACATGCAAATCAGTCGATATTAATTTATTTGATTAAAAAATGATATAATTTTGAATAAAACAAATCTAAAAGGAAATCGATTCTCCCCTTGGCAAATTGCAAAGGACGCCATTGTCACCCTCAAGGGGACTCAATTTTCACCATGGCATTGCCAAGATTTACATTTTTCATTTTTTATTCCCGGCTTACATTGCACACTTCGATTCATTCAAATAGAAATATGCTATCATTTTTATTCGTTTCTTTACATCTTTTTCTAATAAAATCAAGACACTAGGCCAAAAGTTTAGTCCTTGAAAATCCACGTATCATTTTCTTAATATACACAACATAACTACAAAACTTGGGTTATTTTGCTATAAATCATATGCAACAAAAATATTACAAATGAAACTATAAGCTATACTCTTTTTCATTGTATAATTATGCCTTGTATCCTTGTGGTTTTCTAATAGTGCATCTCTAATCTTACTATGAAGTGATGTAAAAATTTCAAACTCCTAAGCAAAATTTGCTTGGTTATCACCTGGGTACTGCACTCCACCTCAACAAACTTTCAATATAATGCACAACTAACACCGAAAAAGGTGATCGAGTAGGTGAAGTATCACATAAGATCTTCCTAGTGCAGTTCAATTCTTGCTAACACCCTCTCAATCCAACTCATCATATAGGATCTTCCTAGTGTGGTTTACCTCTCCTGTGTGATTTGCAGGTTATTACACAAAAGCAGGATAATAAAACGATTTAAAAGATATACACAAGGATAGCTATATGCCTATATTGTAACCTGCAACATAATTCTCTTCATTCACAGGATATAACACCGACTCGATAAAGTTTTCCACGGATGAATATTATTAACAAGAAAGGAAAACCAAAAGAAGCAGAGGGAACAATTCAAAAAGAGAATGCACGATAACACGGTCATAATTAACGACTCTATATTGCTTGGTGCACTAATAGTAACCAACAAATTGAGTAAAGAAAAGAACGACCGACAATAATGCTGTAGAGAGAAAGTGCAACAATGCCTGAGCTAAACTTCTATAAAGACACCACCAATGTCTATGTAAAAGGGGGGACAGACCCGTACAAACTAAATAAACCCTAGAATTATTGTCAACTTTATAAAAGACTATGATGAGTACACTAGCAAGCAACAAGTATTGCTGTATTGGTATAACTAAATATATACACAAATAACCTGGTGTATTGAAGCCGGCCGGCCAGAAACTAGTAGCATGGTCACTCGCCATTGTTAGCAGCCGAGTTATCTTCGGGTCTAGCTTCGTCGAGTGGTTTCTGACTATCCAGCCCAGCCTCCGTTGATTTCTTAAGAACGTCATTGCCTTCTTCCTCGTCTGTATGGGCATTAGCCAACTTCTCTCTGTCCTCGAAAGTTGGAGTGACCAATGGTTCAGTGCCAACATTTTTTCTGGCGGTTTGCTCATGTATAGTGAGCGTTGCAACTTCGTCTCTTGATGCGTACCAGGTATTACCACAAGGTCCACACTCCAGCTGGCACAGAAATAACAATCAGTACCCCAAAGGGAGAAAACTTATCTATGACAAGCAACGTCGTTTCAAGGCCATTCAAGCCTTCAAGGCATATCGAACTTTAACTAGGTTAAATTCATAAAAGGAAATCAAAATATGAATCTTTATTTTTTGCACCAAATTTATAGAAAACCCACAAGAAAAATACTCCGATGCATAGTTCAGAACAACAAATTGGCAGAAGTTTCGAGGATGGAAGAGGATTAGAGGAGTAATACTTTATCTACTAGCAAGATACAATATCAAACAGTTTTACAATTTACACACAATATCAATACAAATTATAGCAAAGGCATCAATGAAATAAGAGAAAGACCTGATAACGGTCCCCATGTCCCGTTTGAATGATTTCTAAGAGACGCACTTGTTTCTCAGTACATCTGTTGCACCGAGCATCAGTCATCTGTGCCATATCAAATAAGACGTTTATTTAAAAAATTAAAAAAAAAATTAAAAAAAAAAAAGGTCACAGCATTTTCATGGTGCTACATAGGATGGCATCCATTATATGCTCCGGAAGAGAAATAAAATATGGCTTATTAACAGTGATGGTATGCATTTTCCTCCCCATAACTAATTACCGAGTAAAGAATAAGCAATTGAATAACTCAATAGCAATGTTGAAAAAATCACTAGGCGCCTGGGGACCGCCTAGGCGGGCGCCTAGGAGGCCAACCGCCTAGCGCCTAGGCGTGATTTTTGCAACACTGCTCAATAGATTGATTAAGTAAAAGAGAAACAGTGATTCAAAAAACAAAAAGAACCTGTATGAGCTCTTGCTCATCAGGCTTCCTGCGTGCAATCTCTTCTGCTGTCAATCCCTCCTGAAATTCAATTGAAGAATAAACAATTATATATAGCAATGATAACACAAACGCAACTAAACCGTAATCCTACTCTAGTTGTATTGGCTATAGGGATATAGCAATGATAAACAATATGCTAATATCAAATCTGAAATTCCTGAGGAATAGAAAAAGAAAAACTTCCACATTTTTAATGAAGACTAGGAAATTGTATATGATCAATTTTCATGAAGGTAAGCAGCTTAAGAAGATATCATTTTTTTTTTTGGTTGCCCAAAGGTATCCCTCCAGCCGATAGCCAGAAGACTAATCCCCCGTCCCTACTGTCAGCACACTAAGTGGTAGGGGACTGGCCAAATGGTTTGCTCCATTCACATGGGTGGGGATCGAACCCCCAACCTCATGCTTAAGGGACAAGGTGCTGAACCAGTGAACCACCACGCCAACCATGTTGGTTAGCTTAAGAAGATATCATTGTTAAGCTCCAAAATTACATATTTACGTGGTGGGTCAAGCCATTCATGCCAATAACAACCCTTACTTTTAACTCATTTGGCGACATGTTCAATATTTGATATGCTTCCAACTCCCCATTTAAAAGCCGTTGGGCTAATTGCACGTTGTTCTGCAAAAAAAATAAAGAAAAAGAATTTGAAAATCTACATTTAATTTAATGAAGGTTAAATAAAAGCTAAGATTCTTACAAATAAAACACCATGGATGGACATATATGTATTCCTCCCTAATGTCATTCTAAAAGGTCACATTCAGAGAAAACAGCATATTTCAATTAAATACTAATCAATCCATTACTGTCATCCCTGAGATAGATACATCATACATATCCGTAAACATGGCTAAAGAAAAGCATCTCCAAACCTAACCTTAAAATTAAAAGATAACTGCCGCATCTTTTGGTTGTACTTCTGGAAATCAGACGAAAGTGCTTCATGTGCAGCTTTCTCGACAGCAACTACTGCAGGAACAGCAGTGTCTCGCCAACAAATATTTGCATCTCCCTGTGGAATAAAAGCGCAAAACATCTCAAAAGGAATCCTACTATACCCTGGTATTCTAGAAAGTAATCAAACCAATCTGAAGAACATTATGCATACATTTGAAACTAATCTAAACAGTCAGAAGAACAGAATGCATACATTTGACTTGTTTTCTTCAGACTCATTTACAAGGTTTGAGGAACTAGTTTTACTTGTAAGATCAGTGACATCAGAAACACCTTTTTCTTTAGCATCATCCTTACCACTACCCCCAGGGTTACTCATAAACTGAATAGCTTGAAGCAGCTTTTCCAACCACTTGTCACGGTGTTTTTCACCAGTAAGTGCATTGAAATCTGAAAGTATTTTGAAATACTCTGATGCAGTGTCTACACAGCTTCCTGGTGTTTCTGCCTTTAGAAATTGGCCATATCTACTGGGTGCATCATCCTTTCTAGAGACATCCAAAGATGGGATGCTCTTTTTCCTCAAAAGACGTTTACTCTTAAACAAATGATCTTCCTGTACAGCTGCAGCATCCTCGAGCACAATATCAGGAAGATCTCCAAGTCGCGAAAATGTTTTCTGAACAAGGAGATCAATCTCATGCTGCTTGCTATCTTCATAATCCTTATCTGTTAACTTAAAAAGATTCATCTGCTCGGTGTCATAGACTCTTTGGACGAAAAAACCAGGATGTTGCTTGCGATTTGGAATCTGTTTGTTTAAGGGGATAAAATGTACAACACACTTGTGCATGACAGACTCTGCAGGAACCTCATCACGGTGAAAGCTATAAAACAATTCCCTCGTATCACGTGAAGGCCAGTTTGCACCTGTTCTACTTTCTGCCTCCTCAGGTCGATAAAACCACTGTCCAGTAACCATCATGCCCCCTTTGCTGGTCTGGGAAATATCCTGCAAATGCCCACCCCCAAAAACCCACCCAAAAATAAATAAGAACTCATTGATAAGAGTGGTGATTGGAGGAGACAACCAGGATAGTCAAAATTCATTATTCATTGTTTGGATAATATATTTGAAGCATCGTCTACTCCTGGAACAAATCATTCTTAGGAACACCACTATCCAAAGGAATAGGAACTCATAGAATGTGAGAAATGGAAAAGGAAATATGAAACCAGGCATTTAAAACCAGCTTGATCTTGCATAAGAAAAGGAGAGGAGGGCATAATTGAAATCAGGAAATCTTATGGGTACACTGAACTCTACTTTTAGGTAGGTATTTAATTATTTATAGCAGTAAAAGGAATTATTTTGACTCAACTTTAATACACATAATGGCCACTAACATAAGTAACAAGAATAGGGAAGTAAAGGACTCAAAACTTAATGCAAATTTGAACTAGAACATAGCAACTTCCACATGCTGAAAATTTGGACAGTCTACACTAGATTTGGAAACACATGTTGAAATTCCATTATTGATAACCATCAATAAAAGTTTGAAGTGAGAAACAAAAATAAAAATAAATTAAATTAAAAACTGTTCATAATGACAACAAATACCTTAATAATAGCAACATAAGGTTTCTGATTTGGCTCCGCAGGAACTAAGAGCACTGGATCTTCCTACACAATAATAACACCATAGTAACATAAGAAAAAGGAAGCACAGTGCACGAGATCCACTATGCATATCTCTTGGGTAATTCTTACTGGTAACACAAGTACATAATACAAAAAGAAAATTGGAGACTTGTGAAAACCGGTTAACTGGCAGTGTCTTACAGATAAAAAGAAAATAACCCAGGAACCAACCCCTAAAAAGAACGCATACAATGTACTTTCCATCAGAAAAAATTAAATTTGCCTACCAACCAGTCCACTTCTAGTTCAACTCGAAATTGCAGTTTATAACAGTACCATAATAAGCCTTATTATTCTTTCTTACAGTTAGACATTTAACATATTAAATCTAGCAAGTCAATGATTGTATTACATAGAGAGTTCAAGACGATATATTTGGCGTTTGGTTGGTGACTTTTGTACCCTACTATCGGATTTGATTCCCATTGCCATGTTTGTTTGCCTACTTTTGCTATCCTACTATTGGATTCAAATCCTTTAGTAATCATAAAACCCAATACCCTTTTCCTCCAATTTTGAATATGGAATCAAAAATGAGGAAAAAAATAAGAAAATAAAAAAGGTTATTGTCCACGCACTTAATATGGAACTTTAATATATGTATTATATATATTTTTATATATTTATTTATTTTTATTTTAATTACTTATTTATTTATTTATTTATTTTTATTCCAATTCCTATTTACTAGAGACTTCTTCCACTTAAACCCATTACAATGGCCGAGTATTTGATTCCAATTACGATTCCAACTCCAATGTTTGAACCAAACGCCCCCTTAGACTCCAAATAAGAATAAATGTAGCATGTGCAGAGCAATTCAGATGCCACACACTCTTTATCATGTTACATTGTTACCAATTAGTAACGGTAACATTTTTAAATAGAGAATGAACAGCTGCTAGAAACAATGATTAATATCAATGTATAATGCATTTGTTTGCCATTAAAATGTTTCTTGGAACTATGAATGGCTATAGCAATCTAGGTACATGTTCCCTTCAAATTTTGTAGCTATTATGGAAAGCCATGAGTTATCCCAAGTAAACAACAAGTTAACAATTTAAATCTTAAAAGTATAAATAGTGAAGGTAATGACAACCTAAACTACAAATATATAGCAAATGTAATACAACTAAACTCGAGATACTTTCCTTACTTGAGAATTTGTAAACTTAGCCAACAGGATGAAGGATTAGGGTTATTCCTAGCCATGGTATCCAAAACATTCTACTCTGAGTTTTTCAACTTATTAATTGAAATCGTCACTCAGTGAGCAATTTGATCTCCCTAGTCCTTCAAAAGGAATTTCTCACTAAAGCAATCAATCTAGCCCATCTCAAAGAACAAACCTGTTATGAACTGCAGCAGGGTAAAGGCTGAAGGCTAAAGGGGGTGGTGGTACTGATACCTGGCAAGTTTTAAATTTAAGGTTAAAGTATTTGATGGTAGTGATGGTGCAAGAGGCTGAGATATTTGGATAAAAGGAAGAAAGGGTGGGTGTCATCACATTTAATTGAAGTTGCAATAACAGAAGCAGCCAAATCAACAATGGTTACTGATATTCAAAATTTTCTTCTAAGTCATAAAACTGAGACAGAATTTTTCATTACAGGTTAAAAATTATACTTGCTCTGTAAGCTCAATTTCCCTTCTTCAGCAATAAACTGCTGTCCCTTTTGAATGTCTTTCTATGAATACTCTATTGCTTTCCATTTTACTAGTCCAGTTCATTACAAAACCCAGCAAACAAGCAGAAAAAAATCTAAAGACTCAATTTTTGGCAATGCCACACCACACAAAACAATAGCCCTAAATAATGAAGATGATTTCAGTTAGCAACGCAACCCTAATCCAATAACAGGAAATTCTTTTCAGCTCAAACAAATTAAGCAAGCAGAGATATGAATAAAATAACACAAAATCACTCACTAGATCATAACGAAATCCATCATACTCGAAGGCGTCGTAGTGTTTCCTCCGTCCTCGGCCTTTGCCACTAACCCTAAGGACATCTCCAACGGGTTTGGCGTCCTCCTGCGGCTCATCTTGCTCCTCCTCCCCGGCCGAGGGTTCCGCTTCCGGCTCCACCTCTTCCACCGCTTTCTTCTTCTTCCTATTCCTCTTACTATTATCTTCGCATTCTTCCTCCCCCATCTCTCTCTCCTCTACATCCTCCACCGCTTTCCTCTTGTTCACCTTCCGCTTCTCTCCACCACTCTCCTCTCCCTCCCGATTCTGCAGCTCTTCTTCTTCTTCGTAATCCTCCCCGAGCAGCATTTTCTTTGGTTTCTGAGAATTCTGCCGCGACAGCGGCGGCGCTGCTTCACCCTCGTCGTCGCTTGTTGCTATCTGTCTGAACAGCCTGATACCATTAGCCATTGATATCTGCGTGTCCGCTAGAAATAGCACAGGAAATTCTCTAGCTTGCCATGTGGAGAATGGCGGTATTTACTACGCCTTTTTCATCAAAAACCTGCTGAAAAAAAAAAAAAAAAAAAAAAAAAAAAAAAATGTACGGACTATACAGTATCTTTTAGCTTACCTATAGCTTCCCAACTAATTTTATTTGACAATTTCTAGTTAGAAATTTGGTTGGAAAAGTATACAATTGTTAAGAGTATAATACATATATTCTCACTTTCTACTCTATTTTTTTACTTTCTATTGAGGTGTCATCATTTGATTGATTTAAATAACAAAGTGGATCACCGTTTTTATTAATTCACTTTTATTTACCCAATAAAATTTATACACGTTGCGAGAGTTATACTCTACAGAAATGCATATATCATTTTCCATTTTTTAATAACAAGAGAAATTTGCAATCATTATTCTAGTTTATGTATTTGATTGAGAAGGTGTTTGTCAGAATTAAATTCATGACCTTTTAATATAATAATTATATTTTATGAGACTTTTTGGTACAAAAATTTCATCTATTCACTCCCTCTTTTCGAGGCAACTTAGGTTGTCCTCATTCCAGAAAGATGAGCTCTTGTTTGTTGACCATAATTCGTGAGTTCAGTTACCGTAGGGAATATATCGTGAATATCTATAAAAAAAAAAAAATTATGCTTGTTTCTTTCTCTTGTTTAAGGCAAGCCGTAAATTTTGAATATTGTAGTCTTTTACAATGAAAGAAGTTGAGACAAAGTTGTTAATAATAGATTACTTAGAGAAATAGGTAAAAGAAATTTCCATCCAAGATTTAATAGTTGGTCCATTCTGAGCCTTGGTAAAGTCCATCTTGTTGCAATAGAAATGAACAAGAACGAAAAGGTTTTAGCTAATGTAATAACAATACTTACTATTGTTCCAAAGACTTTACCCCTTTTAGTTATGTCAAAAAGCTCAGGAACAAATATGTATGGAATAGAAAGATTCTAACCCCCTAAGTAAAGAATTGTTACAAATAATGAAGAAATTAGTAGATTCATATATGAAGCAACGTAAAATAAACCAAATTTGATGCCTGAATATTCGATTTGATACCCCGCTACTAATTTTTCTTCTGCTCCTGGTAAATCAAAAGGTAATCGCTCGCATTTGGCTAAAGAAGAAATTATAAAAATGATAAATTCTATCAAGATTAGAACTAATAGTGATTTGTGCTCAATTTTTTAGGAAAATATAACTTATGTGGAGAGAGAAAATGTGGGGGCTTCCTGCAATATGTTGGTTTTTGTGGGTCTCGCAAGAGAGAAAGTGAAGAAGAGAGGCACAACGGGAGCGTTTTGTGCATGTACAAGTATACAGATACAGCGCCCAGCCGGACGCGTGCATACCTGTTTTTTTTTTTTCTTTTCTTTTTGTGTCTGACCTACTTTTTTCCCCTCTTTTTCCTTTTTATCCAATGTCGCTTGAAAGCTTGTTATTTTTTTATTTTTTTTTTATAAATTTTAGCAAGTTTTCTGCCAACAAAAGGTTGCCATCAAAGACAATCTTTTGACTATTTTTTTTGTTATTTTATTATTATATTTGTAATATAATATAAAAGTAGATCATTTTTAAGAGTAAGAAAGTATTGGATGGATATAGAAAAATTAGAGAAGAATTACAAATTTGATAATTGTAAAAGTGAAAGAATATTGCAGGATAGCATTAAGCAAGTATAAAATTTATTGGAATAAAGTCCAAATTGGCCACTGAACGTAATTTGAAAATGCAATTAGGCCACTTAATGAAAAAAAAAAAGTACAATTGAACCATTGAACACTCTAAATGTGTGCAATTTCAGCTGATAGCAGGTTACCATCAATTTCAATAGGTTACCTGCTTACGTGGAAGGTGAGTTGACATTTTAAATAACTTTTAATAATAAACTATAAAATAAAAATAAAAATAATATTAAAAAAATTACAAAAATTACAAAAAAAAAAAAAAAAAAAAAAAAAAAAAAAAAAAACATCTTCGGGGTGGCCGCCTCCTCCTTCGTCTCCAACCAGAGACGAAGAGATCTCTTCGTCTCTGGTTGGAGACGAAGTGATCTGTCTTTGCCTCCAACCGGAGACGAAGAGCATGTCTTCGCCTCCGACTGGAGACAAAGGGCATGTCTTCGTCCCCGCGCGTAGACAAAAGAAGGGGGAAGGGGGTGGCTTGAGACAGGTTCTTCGTCTCACGACATCCTCTTGGAGAAGGGGTGGTTGGCGGCCACCCCAATGTTTATTATTATTATTTTTTAAAGTTTAATTTAATTAAAATTTAATTTGTATTTTAAAGTTTATTATTAAAAATTATTTAAAATTCCAACTCACCTTCCCTGTAAGTAGGCAACTTGTTGAAATTGATGATAACCTGTTATCAGGTGAAATTGTACACATTTGGGGTGTTCAGTGATTTAATTGCACTTTTTTTTTTTTTTTCGTTCAGTGGCTTAATTGCACTTTCAGGTTATGTTTAGTGGCCAATTTGAACCTTATTCCAAATTTATTTGATGGTCTGTGTGTTTACATACCAAATCCTAACTAAAAATGTAAGTTAATACTTAATGTACATATCTCTATCTTTTGTATTATATTATAGAGTACTTAATAATTATTAAGTGCGGGGTATGCATTTAGATAACTCATAGACAAGCAACAATGAACAATGCAATGTTGAGTATTTGACAGACCTGGAACCCAAACTTTTGTGGTCATGGTGTTTTTACATTTCTTGTTCTTTATATGGAATTTTTTATACTGAGATCAACAACTGCAATATACTGAAATACAATTGCAATGAATGTTCATTACTATAGTGTTAATTTTGTTTGAAATGAATATTATTATCATAGGCGCTACTCAGCAGTCGAAGTAGTCTCCGGCATGGGCAGAGGCTTGCAACGGAGATTGGGAGATTATGTACTGGCGAAACAGAGTTATGGAGAACGTCCATGGCGGCCTGGGAGTGGTCAATGGTAAAAAAGAAAATATAATAAAAAACATATTCCTGAGAACTCAGGAATAGGTTAATACCAATGTGTCAATAATAGCTATTCCCCCATCAGAGGGAATGATCCATTCCCAAGAACATTGTTCCTGGGAATATAAGTGGTTACCAAACAGAGGAATAGGTCCATTACTGAAAATGCTATGTCATTCCAAATCTATTCCGTGAACCAAACAGCCAATAAGTTCAACCAATTTTGCGCATTAAAAATCTCAAACCATCACGCAATACAATTATTATTGACCATACTAACTACTTGCAAAACTCAATTCACGAGAATTGTCTCGTGATTTTTTTAATAGTTTCTTTTTAATTTAAATCTTTTTAAACAAACATAAATGAATATATTTAAAATAAACTCCTAATCACGATATATTTTCCTCCCTCGATCTCCCCATCATGAATCAATCATTATATCTTGGGCTACTAATAATCCTATCCCCTGAAACTGAAAATTCAACTGCTTTCTCTCCCTTTTTCGTCTGCTCCCACGAATTAAAAGCCTGGTCCGGCGACTTGGTGCTGCCGGCTAACGCTCTAATGGAAGGTTGAGCCGGTGGTGCCATTAGTAGACTCCATCATCTGGCTGTTTTAGGAATATGTGTTAAATCTCAGATCATCTCCAATCGTTCTTCAAAGGCTTCAGAGACTCTACAGATCTGTGAAGAAGCACTGAGTTCATCTAACAACTTTGGCTTCAAATTTGTAAAACAGTGTGCGATCCAAATTTTCTATAACATTGCTAGGAAATTTGTTTCTATATCTAATTGTAAAGAATGCATTACCATTCTAACAATCTGTATTGTAAACATATCTACCTATGAATTAACCTTTTATTTTCAAAAATAAAATAAAATAATAAACATGTTTATGTTTATTTCTTAATAGCAGCACCATCATTTTTGCATTTGAATACAAAAATAAAAGACCCAAAAATAAACACAAACAAATAAAAGGAATATTTCATTAGCCCAAGATAACACCCCATAGAAGTGTGTTTTTAGACAATGCAAGCAAAAAATAAAAATATTATATTCAGTAATTTCTTTGCTGCCATTATAACCAGCAAATGTTATATGAATGAAAAAATATGATGAATCAGTTGCCCAGCTTACAGAAAAAATGGGACTGATATATTTGAGAACTGTGTGCTTTTATCCTGCCCACTGCTCTCAGCCATTTCCTTCAAAGTAACCCAAGATTTTCTCTTTCTCTTGTTAGATGTGCAAATGGCTTGATCGTCTTGATCGATATCCGTGGCAGTCGAAATACTTTCAGATTCAACAGGTTTCTTTAATCCTGACTTATTCCTTCTCTTTCTCTTCGAGTCCAACAAGGAAATGTCCATTCTCAGTGATGGAGTTGAAGGCTCGTCTGCTGGCAGCGCAATATGATCACCCTGGACAATCTCCGGTGAAGTCACTATATCTATTTTGCTGTCCTTATTGTTACTTGCTGCGACTGTCATTGGTTCAGAAGACTTGGTAGTTGAGGATTTAGGATGCTCGACTTTTGTAGATGGTTTGTCCTTTGGTGGGCATGTCATTGGTTCAGAAGACTTGGTAGTTGAGGTTTTAGGATGTTTTACTTTTGTAGATGGTCTGTCCTTTGGTGGGCATATCTGCTTCAAATAGCCTCTAGGAGTTCCTCTCTTTAGATTTCGATGCGAACAAAACTGGCAATTATAGACAACATAATTCTGTGGGCTGTTTCTGGGTTTCTTGTTCCTGCGTCGTGCCTTTGCATTATTCTTCTCAACTCGAACAGTACAGTTATAGCCTGGTTGAAGAACAGATTCACATCTGGGGAAGATTGCACATAAACAAATCTTTTTCAGCCTTTAAGTCGTGAAACAAGTATAGAAGTTTTGGAATCAAAAGGTATCATAGTAATAGCAAAATAAAGAAATATTTGAATGGAACATTTGGATCAGTAAGTAGTAACAAACAATCAAAATCACCAAAAATTTCTCTACTCATCATGATATTAACAATTATACCAGAAGCCTTCAGTAAAACTAAAGGGCACCCAATAGAAGGCTATATGATAAGCTCTTCACGAGAAATATTGTAAACAAGAAAAAAAAAATAGTGCTACTCCAAGATTAGAACTAAATAAAGGGATCACACTAAACTTTTTTGTTCAAACCAAAAAAATTTAGCAAACAAGATTATTGCAGATGAATATAGATTTAAAGAAGGTTAAAAAATGAAAACTATTTGAAATAAGGGGGTAAACAAGACGAAACCTTTGGCAAGAGAACAAAGACGGCTCAGGAGGCAATCCCAATGCCTCAGAGGATGCAGCTAAACGATTGCCAAAAAAGGCGCCCAATGAGGGTATGGACGCTTCACCACTAGCCCAAACTGCGAGATTCTTCATATGCTCCAGTTTCAGCATCGACTTGGCATTAATGTGACTCTGTTTATTCCCCTTCGGCTTTTGTCGTGGTGTAATTGACCCCAAGGTCACACTGCCACTGCCTCCTGCTTTAAGTTCTTTCTTGCCCATCTCTTGGTTGCCGCTGCAATGCCTTTCACACGAATTTCACCTGACAGCTGAATGGAATTTGTAATCTGGACAACTGGTGAAGGGTGATATGAAGTATCAATGCTCTCAAATTCTAAACAGCATCCCTGATTGTCTAATGATTTGTTGAAGCTCTAAAGTGGGTGGGTCTATGTTGTTAAATTATCAGTATTGCCTCTGCAATAGTCTCGTTTCTTGAATAAAACTTGGCACGCCTAGAAACAAGAGGCTTGGTAATCCTACAAAGTAAAAATCATTTAAATAAAGAAAAAAAAAATCATAATTTAAGAAATCAGAAATATGGGAGGAATGAAAGACTAAAGAGGTTGACATCTAGGCTGATCAGTCAATGTTTAGATAATCTAAAACTGCGTAATTTCACATAACTTAAGCAATTGAGAGAGAGATTTTTATGAATGTGACAACAAATGAATTAAAAATTTTAGTTTTATCAAAACGGGCCGGATACCAATTCCTTCTTCAAGTAATTCAACGGTTTGCAATTCCAAACAGGAAAAATTCAATCAATCAAGACAATTAGTTGTAAAATTGGTATGATATACACATCATCTTTGACAGCAAGAGCTGTTGATACCAGCAAGAACCCATTTCGCCAAATAATACAAATTCCTTCACCACTTTTGCTCCCTGATTATCAAATGGAATTGCAAAGCTCCTAAACAATGCTATTTCAAAACTTATTCACCAATCACCAATACTTAGCTGGACTCAGCATTTAACTATCAAATTGAGTGTTTAAAAAGCTTAAAGAAGTTAAGTTTATGCAAGGAGATATTTATAATTTAAATGCCAAAAGATATACTAGTAGCTTTATTAGTAAGTACATAAATAACCACCTAGCACTTTGATATGTCTGAAAGAGATTGTCCGATTGACTTAGAGCATTCTATTGTGCAATACTTGTGACTCCATGATTAACAAATTATTCCACAATTAATAATAATAATTAAAAATTCTATAGAGCAATACTTGAAACTCCAGGACTAATTTTCTCATACACAATAACTCCTTGGGTTATTTCTCAAAAATTTTCATAAAAATATTAATGAACAATTAAAGAAAATTTAAAAATTTTCAAACCTAATAACAAACTGTCTAGACTCCCGAATTAATTTTCAAACACTAACAACAGAGTCCAGCGAGTACGATACAATTTAATTTTGTATGAAATATGTAAAAATTTAATTTATGAAATCCAGCAAGTGCGATCCGAATGGACTGGAAGCACTGTTCTGGGACAACATGAAAAACATCAAAACACCGACGACCGGACAAAGAATCATTCCCCTAGCCGACGAGGACCATTGTGAACCGCCGTAAGCATCGCCACTTATAATGAAACAATGAGGAGAGAGAGAACTCAACTCACCGTCGCCTTGAAGGAAAACCACAATCACCAGTCGGCCCTCCGCGAAATCGAAGCCTTGCAGACCCTCCAGAACTGCCCAAACGTTGTCGTAATGCACGAGTTCTTTGGAGCGAGGACGACGACTCTGTGCTGGTCCTGGAGTTCCTCCCTACTGACAACATGAAAAACACCAAAATTGAGGACACACACGTCCATTGTCTTCCATTAATAACCAACTAGGTTTGAGTCACGTTCATTCTTACCTGGGACGACATCCAAAGGCTCAAGAATCACATCCTCGTGCACCGACCGGAAATGGACAACATCGACGATGAAGAAGACGGAAAATTTGGGATTAGGGATTAGTTTAGGGTTTTATTTATTTATTTTACTTATTTAGTTTTAATAATAATATATATTAAATATATTTTAATTGTAGTCCACATCATTATAGGTAATTTCTTTTCAAATCCACGTGACTGCTATATCAACATTAACATGAAGGTTACAGGTAAAATAGGTAAATTGTATTAATATAACAAGTTAAAAGGTTTAATTAAAACATTTTATATATTGAAGGTCCAATTACTTTTTTTTGTTATACTTTAAGGACCTATTTAACCCTTATCTCAATTTTAAAATTTTTTATATATTGAAGGTCCAATTACTTTTTTTTTGTTATACTTTAACGGCCTATTTGACCCTTATCTCAATTTTAAAATTAAAATTGACTTAAGAAGTTAACTTTAGGTCCCTATCAGTATCAGACTGCCGAACCCGCCCTCCTCTCCTCTCTCATTCTACTCCGTGAGGCGACTACCGACCCCGCCCTCCTCTCCTCTGCCGTCGCCAACGACGCCAAGTCGCTCGCTCGCCGTCTGCTCACCTGCTCGTCGATCGTTGCTGGTCGTGTGCGGTGTGCCAGGTCCGTCTGTTTGTCTCTGGCTGGTCGACCGTCCACAGTCCACTACTCCGTCTGTAGGTAATCTTCTGGATCTGGTCGTCTGCCTTACTACGTAGGTCGTTTGATAGTTTCTTCTAGTAGTTAATCTTCAGTATGTAATCTTCTAATTAGTTTAATTAGTTTCTTCTGTAGTTAATCTTCTAATAATCTGTGTTTCTTCTGTAGTTAATCTTCTAATAATCTGTGTTTCTTCTGTAGTTAATCTTCTAATAATCTGTAGTTCATCTGTAGGTAATCTGTAGTTAATCTTTTAATTAGTTTCTTCTGTAGGTAATTAGAAGATTAATTTGTAAGTAATTTCATTAATCTTCTAATAATCTGTAGTTAATCTTCTGCCACTTCCTAGTTAATGTTGCTTGTTTCAACTTTCAAGTATAATAATTTCTGTAGTTAATAAGTTCAAAGTATAATAATTTTGAATACTAGCTCTATTACATTGTAACGCCTCCATTGAGGCTTGAACTCACAACCTTCCTAATGGAAGTCCAACCCGGGTACCATTGGACCTTCCTAAAAGTTGTTTATTCAATTAAACTTACAGTACTTGAAGAAATAAACACCAAAATTTGATGAACTCCCTGAATTTTACAAAGAAATAAACACCAAAATTACAATACCACTCAGGAAGCATTTTACATGCATTCATATAGGATTCAGAGTTAACATAATTTCAAAAACTCTCTCTCTCTCCCACATACACACACACACACAAATATACAGTAATACAAATAACTTCATAACAAATTAAACTTCAAATACTTACTACCTTATCTCCTTTGAAATGTAAGTAGGCAAGTAGCTATAGCATATAGGATGAAAGATTCATCCTTTCAAATTTTGCACACAAACACACTGTTTAGCTCCTATATAAGAACATATTTAGAAAAAAAAAAAAAAAAAACTAAAGGGGCTAAACTACGGTATTAAATATTCTGGAAAAAAAAAATGTAACAGAGTTTTTATAATTTTGCTCAAATTTTTTATAATAAATATATAACTAAAGAAGTAACAAATTTTCAAAAAAAAAATGTTAAAAATAACTTTTCTGAAAATAAAATAAAATAAACTCCACAATATATGAAGATCTAATTTTTAAATACAAAAAAAAAAAACTATAGAATTATTCAGCAAAAAATCGAAGAATAAAAAAAGGTAATGAAATCAAATGTTACTGTTGTTACCCATTAAATTTTCTAAGCTGGAGGATTTGACGATTTGACGAGCCATTGAGTAGCATACCGGCGGACAACGGTCACAAGTCGAAGCCTTGGAAGAGATCTAGGGTTTCCTGAGTAAAGAGTTGAGAGATAATGAGTGATTGAGAAGAGAGAGGCAACTCAAAGCTCAAGCGAGAAAGTTCGAAATTATGAGTCTCTGAAACTCTAAAAGTGAGAGGTTAGAGGAGACTCACCAGGTTGAGCAACGATTTGACGAAGGTGTAGGAGAGACTCGAGAGACGAGATGACAGAGCCGGAGAAGAAGTCACGGAGAGGTTGGGAAACTGCGAGAAGAGTGAGAGGCAGAGCCGTAGAGAGGCGGAACGGAGGCGGGGTTGAGTGGTTGAGAGATGGAGAGATTTTGTGGGGTGAGAATGGTAGAAAAGCTCTGAGAGAGAGAGTGAAAATTTGAGAGGGGTGAGCGGCGGAAACAATGAATGAGAAAGATCTGATATGAAAGACGGAACCCTAAACATACTTTACATATATATATGTGAGTTCGGGTTTCGGGTCGGGGACGGGGAATGTGGAAACATTTCGGGGACGGGGACCCCATTCCTTGCCCCCGCCCTGTTGCCATCCCTATCTACATTGATAATGGATGATTGTAGATAATTGAAAAACAAAATTATACCATCCAGGAATTACTCATCCACAAATTTTGACAAATTCCCACCAATAACATTACTGTTTTTCTGTCACTTTTTCAAGATTGACAACACATTCTAGCGTTCTTTGAACTCTGAGTTGATGAAAATTCATCAAGAAGAGACCTTTTAATTGATGTGCTCTCATTCCCACTCAAAAAATTGCTTCCAGCAACCTATTATGGAAAAACATCCAAGAATTACCCATCAAAATGCATAATGAAAAAATAAAGTATTCCATACAGGAATTACTCATCAAAAAAATTTCCAACATACAGGAATTACTGTTTTTCTCACTTTTTCAAGCTTGAAAACACATTCTTCCTTTCTTTGAACTCTGAGTTGATGAAAATTAATCAAAAAGAGACCTTTTAATTGATGTGCCATCATTCGCACTCACACAATTGCTTCCAGCAACCTATTATGCAAAAAATTAAAAAAAAAAACATAGCTCCTGATCATGAATATAAAACCATGCATTAAAATTATAAACAAAACACATTATTGAAGAAGTGGGGGCTTCCTGCAATATGTTGGTTTTTGTGGGTCTCGCAAGAGAGAAAGTGAAGAAGATTAACTACAGATTATTAGAAGATTAATGAAATTACTTACAAATTAATCTTCTAATTACCTACAGAAGAAACTAATTAAAAGATTAACTACAGATTACCTACAGATGAACTACAGATTATTAGAAGATTAACTACAGAAGAAACACAGATTATTAGAAGATTAACTACAGAAGAAACACAGATTATTAGAAGATTAACTACAGAAGAAACTAATTAAACTAATTAGAAGATTACATACTGAAGATTAACTACTAGAAGAAACTATCAAACGACCTACGTAGTAAGGCAGACGACCAGATCCAGAAGATTACCTACAGACGGAGTAGTGGACTGTGGACGGTCGACCAGCCAGAGACAAACAGACGGACCTGGCACACCGCACACGACCAGCAACGATCGACGAGCAGGTGAGCAGACGGCGAGCGAGCGACTTGGCGTCGTTGGCGACGGCAGAGGAGAGGAGGGCGGGGTCGGTAGTCGCCTCACGGAGTAGAATGAGAGAGGAGAGGAGGGCGGGTTCGGCAGTCTGATACTGATAGGGACCTAAAGTTAACTTCTTAAGTCAATTTTAATTTTAAAATTGAGATAAGGGTCAAATAGGCCGTTAAAGTATAACAAAAAAAAAGTAATTGGACCTTCAATATATAAAAAATTTTAAAATTGAGATAAGGGTTAAATAGGTCCTTAAAGTATAACAAAAAAAAGTAATTGGACCTTCAATATATAAAATGTTTTAATTAAACCTTTTAACTTGTTATATTAATACAATTTACCTATTTTACCTGTAACCTTCATGTTAATGTTGATATAGCAGTCACGTGGATTTGAAAAGAAATTACCTATAATGATGTGGACTACATTTAAAATATATTTAATATATATTATTATTAAAACTAAATAAGTAAAATAAATAAATAAAACCCTAAACTAATCCCTAATCCCAAATTTTCCGTCTTCTTCATCGTCGATGTTGTCCATTTCCGGTCGGTGCACGAGGATGTGATTCTTGAGCCTTTGGATGTCGTCCCAGGTAAGAATGAACGTGACTCAAACCTAGTTGGTTATTAATGGAAGACAATGGACGTGTGTGTCCTCAATTTTGGTGTTTTTCATGTTGTCAGTAGGGAGGAACTCCAGGACCAGCACAGAGTCGTCGTCCTCGCTCCAAAGAACTCGTGCATTACGACAACGTTTGGGCAGTTCTGGAGGGTCTGCAAGGCTTCGATTTCGCGGAGGGCCGACTGGTGATTGTGGTTTTCCTTCAAGGCGACGGTGAGTTGAGTTCTCTCTCTCCTCATTGTTTCATTATAAGTGGCGATGCTTACGGCGGTTCACAATGGTCCTCGTCGGCTAGGGGAATGATTCTTTGTCCGGTCGTCGGTGTTTTGATGTTTTTCATGTTGTCCCAGAACAGTGCTTCCAGTCCATTCGGATCTCTGATCAATGCTTTGTCGTATGACGACAGAAATTCAGGTTGTAACGACACAGAAGATGTTTTCTTGTCGCCGAGACTAGAGAAGATTCCCAGGCCTTCATGAAACCGAAGGTGCTACTAGTGTCGCCGGTAGCATGATGGTTGGTCACGCCGATGCAAATCCTGACGTCCGGGAATAGCGTCACTTGTAGCGCAAACACGAGAGCTACGGCGGAACAGCCCGGTGCACGTGAAGTCGGCGGTAAGGCCAGAACAAGAGGATTACACGTTGTTATAGGTAGGTTTTTTTTTTTTTTTTTTTTTTTTTTTTTTTTTAAGTCCACGTAGCTGCTATGTCAGCATTAACCTGAAGGTTACAGGTAAAATGGTTTAATTGCACTAATATGACAAGTTAAAGGGTTCAATTGGAGCTTTTTATAGATTGAGGGTCTAATTGCTCTTTTGGTTATACTTTGAGGGCTTATTTGATCCTTATCCCTTTAAAATTTTACTAGTATTTGCACCCATGCGATGCACGAAATATATTTGTTATAATATATGAATTATAATTTGCTTCATATTAGATAGTGTAAATTTTGACGTTGAATTAAGGTTTGTATGAATGTTTCGAAATTGAATTAATTGGTCTCACTATCTTTATGTGTAGTAATTTAATTATAGAAATTTTTGTAACATAATATATATGTAATATGTAGATATGTAACAATTTTATTATATTGGTGCACACAGAATAGATAATATAACTGTATGGAATTACAGATTGTTGAAAACCTCTTTGTAGACGACATTAGTAGTAGTAACAGAAGTTTGTCCATCCTCGTCTAGAGCTAAAACCTTAAGGCCATCAGGATGAGTGACTCGGGAAAAAACCACGTACAATTAACCGTAATTATAGACTGGTTTTTTCAACAATAAGCCAACCTGAGTTAGTGTTCGACCCTAGTTTTTGTTGATAGTCACTGCATATGCTAGCATCAACGGGAATTATTTACGCTGGAACTTGAATGACAATCTCGTATCAGAAGGGGTGAGAGACATTCGTGGTATAAGAACTTTGGTTCCTTGCTGCGTTCCATTAATTATTCTTGCTTCGACAATATGATCCACCAATCTTGTAATGATGAGGCCGTACCGTTACAAAGACCAAGAGAGTGGTCTATGTTCCGCAGTAACATAACAGGTGCACCAACCTTTATTGTTAATGAATGATTTAGGAAGTCCATACAATCTCAAGCTATTTAAAAATTCAGGAGTATGTACTTGTGAGAGATTATCACCATCTGATTCTGCCTTACACAAAGAGTCACAGCTTAAATACGTCTGGCCTTCTGCAGTGTTCATGTCACACATATACTGATTAATTTGATCAACAACATCTAAACTCGGTGAGAGGATCGCTCGTCCTTCTAGGTGCGACTCTTCTAGCATTCCATAAACTTTGGTGGAATATCGATCTCAAACAAACCATTGTTTACAAACCCTATAATCTCATCTCCGATGTCTGCAGTCCATCTTGAGAACCAATCAACCGTCTGTCTATCTTCATTTGAAGCTAAGCTCTGTAATCTCAAGTTCTTCATGAGCCTCAATACCTTACAATTCCCCCAGAGGTATGAAGAATTAATAGTGGCTCCTACAATCATTGGTCTTGTTACTTTTGGAATTTTAGGGAATTTTTTTTCTTTTAATATTCCAAAAAATAAAAGGAACTGAAGGAGCCTGATTTAGGTGTTTATTGAA
The DNA here is from genome assembly GCF_001879475.1 of Ipomoea nil. NCBI lineage: Eukaryota > Viridiplantae > Streptophyta > Magnoliopsida > Solanales > Convolvulaceae > Ipomoea > Ipomoea nil. The sequence goes on from NW_017619532.1 coordinate 1,579,089, forward strand.
AACTTATTTGCTATATATGATTGGATTGTGCACCAGTTTTGTTGAAAGTTCAACCTGAAATTTAGATAAGATCAAAACTTGGAAGGCTAATAATGAAACTCATCAGTACTTCATTCTTGTGTTTCTTCATTCTTATTGCAGCTCTTTGAAAACATTAACTCAACTCTGATGTTATTTTTCAATGGGATTCAAACTCGTAACCTTTTTTTTTTTTTTTTTTTTTGAGGAAGATAGAAAGTAAAAAATTGTTAAGGGATAGTTTATTAATGGAGGGATACATATGTGGTTTGGTGCTACATTATAATGAAGGGAAGGGAAGTCAACTTACTGGGCATTTGCCAGCTGTGTTGTGAATAAGAACAGCTACTTAAATGTGTTACTTTATTGCCTTGGAGACCTTAATTTCTTGGTTTCAGTTGGTGTTTAATAATGGCCTGCAGATATTCAATTCTTTTCTGATCTGCTAAATCTATATTCATATGTAATGGCTTCCAGACCACCAGAGATTTTGTCAATAAAGATTGTCTTGAAATGGCATAGGTATCATGTATTGTGTAACCTCAAAAGAACTCATCAACACACACGTCGATAAAACATAAAATTTTTACAAGGAAAAAAGAAGAAGAAAAAGAGGGATTTCTGTGTTGTTGTTTGAATTGAAGTGTATCTACCACTGTAACATGGCAATATATATATATATATATATATATATATATATATATATATATATATATATATATGAGATTTCACTATTCCAGTTTTTGTGTGCTTACTTGCTGGGAGGGTGATATTTACTTCGCTTCTTAATTCTGATCAGATCCCACCAAGCGAATTGAAATGATCCCATGCTTCCTGGTTGAAATAACGTATGTATGTATGTATGTATTGCAGATGTACAGCAAAAAGGGACTACTACGGTGGTGATATGATATATGTTATGTTGTGCTTACCTGTAGAATGTCAAAGACTTTCTCTGCAATGTATTTTTGATGAGAAGCGACTCCTTTTTGTTGGAGCTTATAGGGTGCAAATACTGCATGGCTTTCTGGTATGCTCTCTTCACTGCACTTCCTTCTATCAAGTCCACCAGAGGCACGGGCTTCCATCCGCTCTTGGGCCAAATAACCTTTTTTTTTTTTTTTTTTTTTTTTTTTTGTGCAAATCAGAGCTGATTACAGTTATGTTCGAATGATATCGATCCAAATGTCAAAGTGGAGAAAGAATTACTAATTGTAAGGTCGAAAGTAATGACCAAATATTTCGTTTCCTCCCCTGTGACCACTGCTGAATCGTTGCATCTGAAGCCTGCATTGAAGTTAGTTGCAGGCAGGCAGTTATTTACGGTCACAATTAAGGCTTTCGCCTGTAATTTCAACTCGATTAGTTCAGATATTACAAAGAATAGGAGTTACTTTCATGTACTGAGATTCACCACCCTTCTGTAATGGTTTGCTCTCATCTTCATCCTTCTTTCCTGAGGACTTGCATTTTCATGATGAGGTACAAATTGCTTATCTTACATTAGTAAAGTAATTTGTTTGATTTGAATTTTTGAATGCACTCTACACAACATTACTCATAACCTTTTGGTTACATCTCTACCTCAAACTTGAAAAGTGACTATTATTTGTTTTACCTTCATGTTATCTTTCATAAATGATTTTATTTTTCAACAGAGCCAGAATGAGTTTTGGAAGTCAAATAGTCTGCATAATTTCAATGGTGAGTAGTAAATACCTTTGATTTGTAGTCCCAACTATCTTGATTTGACATGCATATTTTCCTTTAATTGTGCTTCTCATATGCAGTTTTGTTTGCTAAGTAAAAGCATTACTTTAATAGTGCACTAATAAATACCTTTTATTAATAGCCCCAACTCATGAATGGTGTATCCTTTCATTGAAATGTTACCGCAGATATGGTTGATGAGAGTCCATAATCATTAACCATATTTAAAGTCTTAGGCTTCTTTAAAGTCTTTGAAAATGATGAACAATCGATATTTATTCTCTTCAAAGACTGCTGCTCAGGAGTGCTTTCATCAAGAGAGATTAATTTTGGATTAGATAATGATATAGCTTGCAGTGGTTCAATCCCCTGGTTGGAAAACAATTAAAAACATTAGCATTAAAAACATTTAAAACACTGTATAAAAATATGTTAAGATAGTACAAACTTGTTCAAAATTTTCATTGAACTCTTTTTCATCAGCAAGCTTCCTTAACCACACTTCCTTGTTCTCCTTTATTGACTGAAGTACATACTCTCTCATCATTTTCCACTCCTAGAACAGTAAAAACAACATTTCCTCTATAATTGAATTGTTCCTATCATGTGACTATCTTGAATTTCATTCTCTTTCCAATCAATTCTTGAATCTCATTGGGCATACAACCCTCCTATGTGAATCAAATAAACATTAAAGTAGAAATTATAAAACTGGTAAAATTATTACCATTGTAAAAAAACAAAGTGGTGATTTCACTAACCTTAGAATATTTCACCTTCAACTCGCTAGCAGTGACTCCTAGTAGAGGCGTACACACATTATCCCAAAGTATTAGTTCACTATCTTGATCATCATCAAGGATATCAATCACCAATTTATATTTTATGATTCCATCTGGCCACTTTTTGTTACATGGCTTACAATACATTTTGTCCTCACTTTGTTGAAGTTTCTTCCCACAGTTCTTATTCCTACATGAAGTGAAATACCAATCCTGCTGAATATCACGAATTTCTCCAAATACCCAAAATTGTCCAACCTACAAATTTTATTTCAAACACGTCTAATCATATGTTGAACGTTAAAAGGAATCATTTAAATATTTAGTATAAATGATTATGACCTTCTTTTCGTCATGAATATCCTTTAAAGAACTAACTGTGATATTCTGAATTGACATAGCTCCAACAGAACCGCTTCCAATGAGTCTAGAACTTGAACTTATACTCCGCATAGGATCGGAGTAAAGAACCTAGGAAAACTATTTAAAACAAATATGTTGTAATCGTTGAAGATGTTATCGGTTACATATTATATGGCGTTACAAAAGTGAAATGTGTCAATACCTTTCCTTAAAACTGAAAAACTCAAGGCATTCGTAATTGAACAAAATCTTAGTTGCCGTATAGGAACTGGAAATCTTGACCTCACCATCTAATATAAAAAACAGTTTTAAATAAGTATATTTGACAAAAAAAAAAATCTACCGTTGTGTTATTACTCACCATCAGTCACCCTTTCTCTACATAGTTGTAGTATAACAATCAATGGATCTGTTAAAACAACATCATAGAACGACAACACCGAATCCACATGCTCGTCCCACAGAGTTACCCTCAATCGACTTTCTCTGAATTAACAGAAATTGATTTCGTAATAAAGGGTATATATTTATTTCTACAAATAAAGAAGACATAACAATTATACAAAAATACATACCTACAATCCTCAATGACGAAATCAATCAACCTTTGAGGTTTTTTATTAACTTGAATAACATTAAGCTCATAAATCGAAACTACACGGCCAATCAAATCTGTGGAAACAAATATAATCGAAATATTGAAAAAAGAAATGACATAGACTAATATGAAAGAGTAATAAAAATAACAATATGTATAAAAGTTATTGCAATGATCTTACCAATTAATTCGTTACAATCAACACCTCCTGGAGCCTTCAAGGACCCAAAGTCCTTAAATTTAAACATGTTTTTAGGAAAAATTGAATCATCTTGATCCGAGATTTTAATCATTGTGTCACTATTTGCTCTCATAATGAATTTGTGCTAGCACGTCTTAAACCTCAAGCGAGCTGTGTGCACAATGAAATTCTGAATGACATACACTTTCCCTTCGATCAAAACAGTAGCAAATTTGTCCACATATTCTTTTGGAATTTGTAGATGTATGCATATTCCCTACGGGAAGCATTGATTAATTACAATTGATAAATAGATATTGAATAAAAGAGAAAATTATGGTGTAAATAAATTATAAATTCAATACATACCTTATAATCATGGAATAAGCATTCCAAAGTTTGGTGGTTCAATGGCGTGCACTGATATTCTTTAGAAATATAGAACCACATTAACCTAATGTATATAGATGTTTTTGTAGTTCTAAGAGAGAGATCAGATGCAGAAAGCTGATTAGAATACATGGGAATTCAACCGTACGATGCAGTATTGTGTATTGATTTTATATGTAGGTAGATGAAGAAAACATAGTATTGAGTATTGTGTTTGTGTACTGATTTGATAAGAAACTCTGACCAAAAGATGTAGCATATATATATATATATATATATATATATATATATATATATATAACAATGTACACGGTTTAGTAAGAAAGTAAGGGAAGAAATCAGAATCAGAATAATATTATTGAATAAAGGGAAGAATTTACACCGATTTTTAATACACGGTAAACCTGATTCTTAGGAGGATTTGAAATTGCAAATTAGTAAAAATCTATACACGGTGATTACCATATTTAATAATCTATATATTATAAACTAATTAATTAATTAATTACCTCAATATTTCGTCTTTCCAAGACTATGTGGTTTAATGGTACCCGGGTTGGACTTTCATTTGGAAGATTGTGAGTTAGAGCCTCAGTGGAGGCTTTATTGTATATGAACATATACTACATTGTAATAGAGCCAGTAGCATTCAAAAAATTAGTCACACATGGAATATTTATGAAATATATATAGAGTATAATTATATACACACAATTATGAATATATAATTTCTATAATTAATTTAATTTTATAATATTCTTTCTTTCCATAACTAATTAGTCAAACACAGAATATTTATGAAATATATATAGAGTAATTATATACACACGGATTTGAATATATAATTTATATAATTAATTAAATTTTAGTCAACTAAACTTCGCACAGAATAAATTTTATAAACTAATTAATTAATTAATTACCATAAACGAATACATAATATGTATGGTAACGCGTTAAAATTGATTTTAGTCAATTGAGTAATTATTTTGAATTACACGGCTTAAAAATTAATAATCTGTACACGGTAATTACCATATTTAATTTTATTATTATTATTATAGTAATACATAATTTTCTATATCTCTTGCACGGAATATGTATGAAATATGTTAGGAATATTTCATTTTATAGATCGACGGATATGAATAATATATAATTAATAGATAATTACTATAATTAATTAAATTTAGATATTACGAAAATGTCTCTAAGTTTTGCTATAATTAATTAATTAATTACTTTAATATTCTGTGTTTCCATAACTAATTAGTCACACACAAAATATTTATGAAATATATATAGAGTATAATTATACACACACGATTATGAATATATATAATTTCTATAATTAATTTAATTTTATAATATTCTTTCTTTCCATAACTAATTAGTGAAACACAGAATATTTATGAAATGTATATATAGAGTAATTATATACATACGGTTATGAATATATAATTTCTATAATTAATTAAATTTTAGTCAACTAAACTTTACATAGAATAAATTTTATAAACTAATTAATTAATTACCATAAACAAATACGTAATATGTATGGTAACACGTTAAAATTGATTTTATTCAATTGAGTAATTAGTTTGAATTACACGACTTAAAAATTAATAATTTGTACACGGTAATTAGCATATTTAATTTAATTATTATAGTAATACATAATTTTCTATATCTCTTGCACGGAATATGTATGAAATATGTTAGGAATATTCCATTTTATACACACAAAATAAATTTTATAAACTAATTAATTAATTACCAAAAACGAATACGTAATATGTATGGTAACATGTTAAAATTGATTTTATTCAATTGAGTAATTAGTTTGAATTACACGGCTTAAAAATTAATAATCTGTACACGGTAATTACCATAGTTAATTTAATTATTATAGTAATACATAATTTTCTATATCTCTTGCACAGAATATGTATGAAATATGTTAGGAATATTCCATTTTATATATCGACGGAATAGAAATTTCATACTAAATAAATTGTAGGAGTAAAAATAATAACAAATAACATAACAAACATAAATTGTTGACATATTCGTCGTTATTCTTCTTTAAGCAGAATCCTCATTATTTCAATCCTCATTATCTAAATTTCCAACCGGAGGTTCAGGCACCTCTTCATCCAGAGAAACGTGAAAGTTAGAAAAATTGAAATACGTCAATAAAGTTATATATATATATATATATATATATATATATATATATATATATATATATATATATATATATATATATATATATATATATATATATATATATATATATATATATATATATATATATATATAAACAAAACAATGTAAGTAAGCAATAGACCACATCTTCAGCAAAATCATAATCTTCTCTGTCATAAACATGTGTTGGGAAATCTACATCTTTCAATACTCCTACAGAAGTTCTATCACAAAACATCAACATATGCCTGAGATTAGAAGTTTTGTTTCTATACTCATTAATTATAAACCACCCCAAATCTATTGATTCGATAAACTTTGCCTTCTTTAAATTTGTTGAACCACTTTTGAACATACAATCGTGGAATATGCATATGTATAAAAGTTCTCTGAAATTATTAAAAAAAAAACATATGCATCAACTAAAATTTTTTAGAAATACAAAATATAAAGATTAATATTACAGTAAAAAAAAAAAAAAAAAAACCTCTACATCATGTACTACACACTCTATAGATTTAATGGTTTGAGAACCTATTGTCCCTGGAAGACGAATGACACGAAACACTCTAAACCTGATGTTATTCCACTGTAGTCCTACACGAAGTTGATTACCAACAATCTCAGAGTGAAGTTCAGCTGCCATTGAGAATCAGTGTAAAAAGGAGACTACAAAAGAAGAAATACGTTTGTAGGTGACAACTTTGAGTTTAACAGAATAGTGGGTTTAGCAAATCCTTAATTATTACTATATTTAATTATTTAATTATTACACTACTACCTAATTTATAATCCATATATAAATTATTATTATTGATATATATTGTTATTGATATTATTATTAATATCAACATATACATCTATAATTTCGGAGGAAATTGTTAATAATATCACACGAAAATAATATATTTATTAATGACCTAATTATTCTTTCCATAAACAGAATATATATGAATTTACACACACAACTTAAGCACAAGACTCACACACCTTAAGCACAAAACTCATGCACTTTAGTTTCAACAACAACTCATACAACAACTCACATTAAGTACACACTCACACACATTAAACACAAAACTCACACACGTTAGGCACAACACTCACACACCTTACGTACAAGACTCACGCACATTAACATTACACACTCACGCACATTAATTAAGTACAAATCTCAGACACATTAAGCACAAGACTCACGCACATTGAGTACTGTTAGGACATAAATGTGTGGCTCAAAATCCATGAAGAATTAGTCTTCCACAGGTTGCTGTCCACGTCGCATGCATGGCTTTTTTCTCTTGCACGTTGTCGCCGAAATAGCTGCCTCTCTCCTTAATGCCGCATATCTCTCTCATTTGCATTGTATAAATAGTTTAGTCCAGTTGCTTTGTAAATCACATCAATTCAACATTTGAATTCATTCTTCTTCTTTCTTTGTCCCTCACGTATCATATATATATATATATATATATATATATATATATATATATATATATATATATATATATATATATATATTATACTTTCCCATTTTAGTAATTATATTTTTCCTATTATTTAACTTCTATAATTCTCAATTTTCGATTCTTCGCTTCCGCATTATTCCGCTATATTCCTAACAAGTGGTATCAGAGCGGTTTAATTGAGAATTATTTTCAAAGATGTCGACTGTTACTAAGTTCGATATCGAGAAGTTCGATGGGGAAATTAGCTTTTCTATCTGGAAGGTTCAAATGGAAGCCGTTCTAACCCAGAATGGTTTGAAGAAAGCGCTAGCTGGGAAGAAGAAGAAACCAGCTACAATGACAGATGAAACTTGGGAAGATTTGGATGACAAGGCACGTTCAACCATCCTTTTGTGCCTGTCTAAAGAGGTTCTACGTGAGGTAGTAAGTGAGACGAGTGCGTCAGATTTATGGTCCAAGCTGGATACGCTTTACATGGCCAAAACTCTGGCGAACACGCTGCGTTTGAAGGAGCGTCTGTACACAATCCGTCTGACGGAAGGTACTTCTATTAAATCTCACTTGGATGAATTCAATTCTATTTTATTGGACTTGGAAAATATTGATGTCATAATTGACGATGAGGATCGTGCTGTTTTATTGCTTGTCTCTCTCCCTAAATCATACAAGCATTTCAAAGAAATTATGCTGTATGGTAATAGTAGTGACACCCTTACTTTCGACATTGTTAAGTCAAACCTATTGTCCAAAGAAAAGTTTGACTTTGAAATTAACTCTGAGGACAAAGGTGAAGGCTTGACTGTAAGGGGTCATTCACTTGAAACAGAGAGTAGCAATAAAAAATCTAGATCCAAGTCCAACAAATCATGTAAGTACTACAAGAAGCATAGTCATGATGTGACTGAATGCTTCAAGCTGAAAAACAAGCAAGAGAGAGAAAAGAAGTCCGCTGAAGCTAGTGTTGTTGAAAGTGATTCAGATGGTGATGTGTTGTTATCTGTTAGCTCTGGTGAGAAACGAAGTGAAACCGAGTGGATTTTGGACTCTGGTTGTACATTCCACATGTGTCCCCACAAATATTGGTTTATCTCTCTGGAACCGGTTGATGGTGGAGTTGTCTTGTTGGGTAATGATATCCAATGAAAGGTTACTGGAATTGGAAGTGTTCAGATTAAAACTCATGATAACGTTGTCAGGACTCTTGCCAATGTTCGGTATGTTCCTGATTTGAAACGCAATCTGATATCCTTGGGCACCTTGGAATCTCTGGGGTGCAAGTACGTAGCTGAAGGTGGAGTTTTGAAGGTTATAAAAGGTTCTCTTGTTATCATGAAAGCTTCCCATTCCGGAAGCTTGTACGTTTTGTGTGATAGTACTGTGACAGGTTCAATAGCAGTATCCTCATCGATGTCTGATGCATTTACTAGCACCGCACCTCTCGTCGAGCCACAGCGAGAGTATTCCATTTCTATGGATCGTCCTAGGAGGACAATTAAAAAACATGCTAGGTATGCTAGTGATTATGAAACCAATTTGGTTGCTTATGCTCTTTCAGTCACACAGGAAGTTGATGGTGATCCATCCTGCTATTATGAGGTTCTTCCTATTGCTAAGTTCAAGCCGTGCTTGAGTTTAGTCGGGCCGTTCTAGTTGTTAATTCCCAAAGTGGATTTGATCCAAGGTGGAGACTGTTAGGACATAAATGTGTGGCTCAAAATCCATGAAGAATTAGTCTTCCACAGGCTGCTGTCCACGTTGCATGCATGGGTTTTTTCTCTTGCACGTTGTCGCCGAAATAGCTGCCTCTCTCCTTAATGCCGCATATCTCTCTCATTTGCATTGTATAAATAGTTTAGTCCAGTTGCTTTGTAAATCACATCAATTCAACATTTGAATTCATTCTTCTTCTTTCTTTGTCCCTCACGTAGCATATATATATATATATATATATATATATATATATATATATATATATATATATATATATATATATATCTTTGTTTTCTCTTTTTAAGAGATTAATATATATATATTTTATACTTTCCCATTTTAGTAATTATATTTTGTCATTTTATATTTTCCCTATTATATAACTTCTATAATTCTCAATTTTTGATTCTTCACTTCCGCATTATTCCGCTATATTCCTAATAAGTACAAAACTCACGCACATTAATCAACCGCACAACCGCACGGGAAGCATTCAACCGCACCGGAACCTTTCAATATATATATATATATATATATATATATATATATATATATATATATATATATATATATATATATATATATATATATATATATATATATATATATATATTATTAATACTAGTGTTTTAATGCGCAAAACCATATGCCCAATATTTATATTTTTTTTTTGTCGGGTCGGGGTGTGGGGGGCCCTTAGGGTTGGGGTTCATCCTTTTGAAAGAATATTTATATTTTTTAAAATAACTAATAAATCCATACTAATTAAAATTATATGAAATCAAATTTATTTATTATAATAATCCAATATATAATATTTACAAAAATCATTAAAGAATATAAGAAAATATATGGTGGATGCATGTGCATGGTAACAATAACAGAAAAGATAACGGAAATTATAACGGTAGGAGTATTTTTGTCCAAAAAATTATATAATACAACTCTAAAACAAAATGATTAGCATTAAAAATATGGACATAAATGAACGATATAACTTTGATTGAGACTTATTATGTTTTTATATTATACATATATTATATATTATAAGTTTATATAATGGGGATTCGGGAACGGGGTGGGGATCGAGGATTATGGACGGGGTCGGGGAATTGGGAAATTTTTCTATCCCCGCCCCCGTTCTCCGAAAAAAATCCTGAACTCACTCCCGTCGGGGCGAGGATCGATTTTTCCGTCGGGACGGGTTAAATTGTCATCTCTAGTCATTAACAACACTATGCTTGGCAGTATATATATATATATATATATATATATATATATATATATATATATATATAATGTGAATCACATTATATATATATATATATATATATATATATATATATATATATATATATATATATATATATATATATATAATTTAAAAGGATTTGCATTAAACAAAACTTTATGTTAACTGTACATATGATAATAAGAGCTAATTATATATGTTACTTACAACGAAAAATTGTCAAATTTACTCCTAATTAGTGCTCATATTTAATTTATATCTTATCAAATAATGTGAATCACAAGCATATTAGTTGAAGTGAGTTAAAAACAAACAGGGTTAGCAGACAACTAAAACAAAAACATGAAACTAAACGTGTATCTTAACAAGTTTAAAAATAGTAATTTAGCATCAGGGCCCTCTCTCTCGGTTCTCCGTGGAGAGTTTTTCTCCCTAGTCATCTAGGGCGGTTGTTATTAAGTCGCTTTTCTCGTTGTTCTTTCCCGTCTTTCACTCTCACCCTCTTTTCGTGCTTTGTTGCTGGAAATACGGTGGAGATGGACGTAGCCGATGTGACGGGGGACGATGACGGCGGACTGGCGGTGCCGTTGGAATTGAACATCAGTGTTGAGCGCTGGGAACTGTTAGGGCGCTTCCTCACTGATGGCCCTATCAAGTTTGACCACATGCAACAAGTCCAGGCCTCTGTTTGACGCCCGGTCAAAGGTATGCGTGTGACCCCTTTGGAGGACAATCTATTCCTGTTCCAGTTTCCCCATCCCAAAGATATGCAACGGGTGTTGGACGACGACCCTTGGTCGTTCGAGAACCAGACGCTTGTGTGTAAATAGCTTCCGGCGGGTGTGTCACCAGAGGAGGTAGCTCTGGACTCAGTCACTTTCTGGGTCCAAATTCATGGATTACCGGCCATTTATGCGTCGACGGAGTTCCTTGGCAAGATAAGGGGTGTACGTGGGTACCTTCGTTGCGGTCGATCTGAACAACTTTGGAGGCAACTGGTGTAGCTACTACCGGGTTCGTGTGGCTGTAGGTGTGCACGCACCTCTGAAACAGCGGATGCGGCTTACGCGTTGGGATGAGACGCCCCAATGGATAACATTCAAGTACGAGCGACTAAGTACATTCTGTTTCTGTTGTGGTGTATTAGGGCACTCGGATAAGTTTTGCAAGCGAGTGTATGATGAGGATATACATGCGCATGCATACCCTTACGGGCCTTCTTTGCGTGCGGGTCCTCGTAGACAAGCGCAGGCGGTTGGGGCCCGATGGCTTCTAACCGAGTTTCCAAAACCAGAAACGATGTCTTGGGAGGAAGGTGCTATCGAAGCCCATACGGCGTTGGCAGTGATTGACCAGGAAGGAGAGTTGCATGGTGACTTGAAACGCCGAAGGGAGGTATCTCCAGTTCATGAGGTGGCAGTGGGTAAGGATGTTGTGATGTCGGAAATCCAAAAAAAACTTGATTCTGGCGGGCCTGGAGAACCAGCCCCGCCATTCCCAATGAGTTCTCTAAGTTGGAACTGTCGGGGTCTGGGTAACCCCCGGGCAGTTTAGGAGCTAGTGGGCATTGTGTCCAGACAGAAACCCATGTTTGTTTTCTTAATGGAGACTAAGGCAGTGTTGGAGAAGTTAGAAAGGGTGCGAGTTCGTTTGGGTTTGAAGGTTTGATTAATGTAGATAGAGTGGGTTTGAGGGGTGGTTTGGCCTTCCTATGGAGGGATAAGGACGCAACTTCGTTGTTGGGGTTTTCGAATAATCATATTGATATGTTGGTCTCATTACCGGGGAAACCTCATTGGTGATTAATACAGGCTTCTTTGGTTTTCCGGATCGATCTCAACGACAATAATCTTGGGATCTCTTACTACAGCTCAAAGGGTTCTCTAATCTTCCTTGGGTTGTAGTGGGGGATTTCAACGATATTACTTGTCAATCAGAGAAAAGGGGTTTAAATTCACACCCTAATTCTCTTATTCAGGGGTTCAGTGAAACTTTGCAGGATTGTGGTCTATTGGATTTGGGCATGGTGGGGAACCGTTTCACCTGGGAATGGGGTCGAGGTACGAATGCCTGGGTTGAGGAGCGCCTAGACCGCGCAGTCGCAACAATGAGCTGGTGTGACATTTATGAGGACGTTGTGGTCATAAATTGCCTCATGTTCGAATATGATCATAACGCCATTTTTCTCGATCTAGAGGGGGTTCCTGTACGTGGGAATCGCAAACAGTTCAAGTTTGAAGCAACCTGGTCGTTAGATGAAGGATGTCGTGTTGTGGTTGAAAGTACTTGGAGGCGGTCCGCCGGCAAGGCCTTTCAGTTGCGGGTATCGGAGTGTGGACGGACATTGTCGCGGTGGGGTAGCGAACACTTCCGCAGGTTTGCTACCAAAATTGGTGCTATTCGACGTAAATTGGAGCAGATTCGTGAACGTAGGGATGAGGAATCGGTGGCAAGGTACATTGACTTGGAGAAATAGCTGGGGACTTTAATGGCGCAGGAGGGGGTGTTTTGGTGCCAAAGATCAAAACAGTTATGGCTGAAATGTGGGAACAATAACACAAAATTCTTCCACAAATTGGCGACAGCTCGGAAGCGGGGTAATCACTTGGTCCGTTTGAGGAATGCCCATAATACATGGGTTGATGGCTCTGGTATGACGACGAAAATCATGCACTATTTCAATACCATCTTCACGTCTACAGCTTCTCATTCTGACACTATCCAAGGTGTGCCGCGCCGGGTGACGGAGGACATGAATATACAATTACTACGGCCTTTCAGATCAGAAGAAGTTAAGCTTGCTCTTTTCGATATGGCCCCAGATAAGGCACCGGGTCTAGATGGCATGACCCCAGCCTTCTACCAACGGTTTTGGGGCACTGTTGGTCATGATCTAACTGTTTTTGTTTTAAATTGTCTGCGTACTTGCACTATGCCCCCAGGTTTGAATGAAACGAATGTCGTTTTGATCCCTAAGAAAAAGGTACCCGAGAGGGTATCTGATCTTCTGCCGATAGCCCTATGTAATGTCGCGTACAAGGTGACAAGGTGGTGGCAAACCGATTGAAGGAGGTTTTGGATATGATCATTTCCCACTGTGAAGGATTGCACCACCAAGGCGATTCTTCTTAAAGGACCTACCTCGGGCGGCTTATACAGGTTGCTGGTCTCGCGGTCACATTTTGCGTTCATAAGTGCCCGTGCATCATCCGTAGTATGGCATCAACGGTTGGGTCACCCGCATAGCCGTGTTCTTTAGCGTGTACTACAAACTTGTCCAGTCACTCCAAATAACACCAGTTCATCAAAAGTGTGTGCAACCTGTCAACTTGGTAAATCGGCATGGTTTCCTTTAGATAGAGTACCCACTTCTAGTAAAAATGTTCTAGACTGCTTCTGGTTTTTGTTACTTTATTTTATTTGTAGACGATTATTCTAGATTTTGCTAGTTTTATCCCTTACGGCTGAAATCCGACATATATAAAATTTTTAAGTTGTTTTGGGTGATGGTAGAACGCCGGTTTTCGCGTTCTATCGAAGCCATACAGTCAGATTTAGGGGGTGAGTACCGCCGTCTCCATAAAGTCTTTGAATCCCCTGGCATTGTGCACAGGCAATCATGTGCCTATATGCACAAACAAAATGGCCGAGTTGAGCGCCAGAATAGACACATTGTCGAAACCGGTTTGGCATTACTCGCTGAAAGCTCGGTCCCACTAAAATATTTGGATTATGCCTTTGAAACAACCACTCACCGAATAAATTGTCTCCCATCATCCGCAATACAATTTGAAAGTCCAAACTATCGTCTACACAAATCTCCACCGACATACATATTCTTCTGAGTCTTCGGGTGCCGTTGTTTTCCCTATCTATGGCCCTACAATCGACACAAGATAGAGTTTTGGTCGGCACCCTGTGTCTTCCTAGGTTACCCGATTTCATTTAGGGGATACCGTTGCATAGACCTAACCACTGGAAAGACCTTTATCTGCCGTTATGTCCAGTTTGATGAATCAGTCTTTCCATTTTCTACACAATCATCTTTGCAAGTCCAAACACGTCATGCGGCTAGCACTCTGCCCTGGGGATTCGGGCCCATAGTGGTTCACAATCAGCCCGCACCAATACCCATGGAACTCCTGCTGGTTTAGGTCCTGGCACCCTTGGCTTTGGAGGAAGCCGGACCGCCTACCAGGACCCATACTACCCAGGGTCAACCACAACAACAAGGGTACGTCATGCGCACTCGCCGTAAGACCCGATGCACGGGTGAACAGTTTTTTGCTCTTAATGCAACTGTTGACCCAACTTGCTACTCTCAAGCCATGGGGCACCCGCAATGGCGTGATGCCATGGATCAAGAGTTCAACGCCCTACTCCATAACAACACCTGACGGCTCATATCGGCTGAGCCGCATATGAATATCATCGGCTGCAAATGGGTTTACCGCACCAAACGCAAAGTCGATGGGTCGATTGAGCGCTATAAGGCGCGACTGGTTGCAAAAGGGTTCAACCAAGTAGCCGGCGAAGATTTCTTTGACACATTTAGTCCCGTAGTCAAACCAACTACGGTATGCATATTGTTTTCTCTTGCAGTGTCAAACAACTGGTCACTACGGCAGCTAGATGTCCACAATGCGTTCCTCAACGGGCACCTATCTGAAACCGTCTTCATGAAACAACCGCCTGGGTATGAAGACCCAACACATCCAAACCATGTCTGCCACCTTCAGCGGTCCCTATACGGGCTCAAGCAAGCACCACGAGCGTGGTTCAAGCGATTACATGAGTTTCTACTTTCTGCAGGTTTTTTGGCTTCCAAGACTGATGTATCACTTTTTCACTACACCACCGGGAACTCTCGGGTCTTTTTGCTGGTATATGTTGATGACATCATTATGATGGGCAACGATCCAGCGTTGATTGATACATTGCTACACCGCCTATCCACTACCTTCAAAATTAGGGACATTGGCGCCCCGAGCTTCTTTCTGGGCATTGAAACTCTCAAGGTTGACGACGGTCTTGTCCTTTCTCAGCGTCGCTATATGGGCGACATTTTAACCCAAGCAGGAATGTTCGATTGCAAGTCCCTCTCGCAACACCAACTGTGGTCACTCAGGCAGCTACTCCGTCAACTCAACCGTTTGACAATCCGACACAGTATCGTCGGATTGTAGGGGCTCTACAGTACCTAACTATCACTCGGCCGAACCTTTCGTATGCGGTAAACCGATTGTGTCAGTTTATGCATTCTCCCACCGATGATCACTGGGGACTGCTAAAATGTGTCCTGCGATATGTCAAAGACACACAGGACTATGGTTTACGCTTGTCAGCTTTGTCCTCTTCCGACATTCATGATTTCTCAGAGTCGGACTGGGTTAGCTGTTCGGTTGACAGGAAATCTACTAGTGGTTATGCAGTGTTTTTAGGGTCCAATCACGTCTCGTGGCTCTCTCGCAAGCAACACACGGTGGCTCGCTCCTCGACTGAAGTCACTTGGGTTGTCTCATTACTCCGAGAACTCGGTCTACATTCAGGTAATCCAGCAACTTTGTGGTGTGACAATCTGGGAGCCACATACCTAGCTGCTAACCCATTTTTTCATGCACGGACTAAACATGTCGAGATCAATTATCACTTTGTCAGCGACAAGGTGGCGTCACGAGACTTCATCGTTAACTTTGTGTCTACGAAGGATCAGTTGGCCGATATATTCACAAAGCCGCTGCCAGCACCGCGTTTTCAGGTTCTCCAGGACAAGCTCAATGTTGTTTCAATTCCCTCCAACCTTGTGCTTGAGGGGTGTGTTAATAACAAGGTTGCAAAACTCGGCCGCCTAGGCGCTAGGCGGCCCCAAGCCTTGGAGTTTTGGCCAAAACTCGGCCAGCCGCCTAGGCGGCCTGGGCGGCCAAACTCGGCCAACTCGGCCGAGTCGACCGATTTCGTCCGATTTTGACCGTTTTTGACCGATTTTGACCGATTTTGTTCGATTTTGACCGATGTCGTCTTTCATTAATTATTGATTTTAATATTATTATGACATTGTTACTTATAAATTATCATTATTTCATTTATTTAGATGTGTTATTTGAGTGAACGTTGAAAACAACCTCATTAAAATTGTCGAACTACAAGTCTGTTACTTTTTTTTTTTTAATTTTTTTGGTGCCCGCCTAGCGCCGCCTAGGCGCTGCCCGGCCGCCCGACTAGCGCCTAGCGCCTACTGCAACCATGGTTAATAATAATAATAATAATAATAATAATAATAATAATAATAATAATAATAATAATAATAATAATAATAATATAGTATATACTTATAGACATGTGGTGGTAGTTTAGTTGACTTTGCCTAGCCTATTGTATAGGAGAATATTATGTTAACTATTACTATAGGACTCTATTGTTGTACCTAACCGCAAACTCAATCGATTCTGAACCTGTAACATTCATCAACAAAATAAGTCTGTAGTTGGTTATCTAAGTAATTCAAGTTCAATATCAGAAAAATCATTTGAATAGAACTGTGCCAATCGAATTAACTTATCTTTATCAAACATAGAAATTGAATTCCTTGGATCAAAACATGCCACACATAAGAGCAACTCTGTATTCTTCTCATTGAAACGGTTGTTTAGCTCTTGGAGTTGTAGATCTAAGACCACATAAAACTTTTCAACACAGTATCTATGAAGATGAGTCCTTTCTTCAAAATTACGGCAAGGTCTTCCAGGAACTACATAAACTTCATCCATATTAGGTATGAGAATTGCATGCTTGTTGCAAAATAGTGAAACTTCTTTTAAAAGAGCTTCCCACCCATCATCTCTCATCATTTGCAATCTTTGTTTTGAGACATCAACTAGTTTCATGGCATTCACAATGTTTTGATCTTTCTTTTGTAATGCCTGTGACAAGTCATTGGTAATTGCTAAAACATCCTTCATTAAGTGCAAAAAGAATACAAAATCAAAACATAGGACATTCTTCAATACTCTAAATGCTTCTAGCCTTTGGTTTGGATCTTGCCTTAATTCGTCAAGAACATCAATCACTAGAGAAAATAATTTCAGAATGCTCACAAGTGCACCATGATGAGATCCCCGATGTGTATCACCATGACGTTGTAAAACTACTTCTTGATTCAAACTAATTCCTGTTTTAATTGTATCAACAGAAATTGAATCAATCAACATCTGTAATTGTTTGTCTCGTAAGCTATCCCTTCACTTACATGAAACACATACAATATTGCACAATTGTGAGATAGTGACAAAAAAATCTCCAACATCCTCATTTTTCTTTGCAACACCCACAAGTTCTAGTTGTAGTTGATGAGCAAAACAATGAACATAAAAAGCACTTGGATTCTCATTCATAATCAAATTCCGAAGACCATTGAACTCACCTCGCATATTACTTGCTCCATCATAGCCTTGGCCTCGTATTCTTGAAATGCTTAATCTATACCTTGTTAGAAGATCTTCAATTGCTACTTTAAGAGACATAGATGTTGTATAACGAACATGAGTAATTCCAAGAAGACGCTCAATAATATGCCCACTCGAATCCACATACCGAATAAACACAATCATATGCTCTTTCGCTGATATATCTCTTGAATCATCAACTATTATTCCAAATAATTTTCCACCAAGATCATTGATTATCATTTCAGTTGTCTCACTTGCAATTGCATTAACTATATCTTTTTGAATGCAAGGAGAAGTCATTTGGTGATTTTCTGGTGCATTTCGCATCACTACTTTGGCAACATCTTCACTATTATCTACAAGAAATTTTAAGACTTCAAGGAAGATTTCCCGATTAAGAGAGTCGTAACGTTCATCATTTCCACGAAAAGCAAGTCCTTCCCTTAAAAGTAACCGGATGCATTTAACTGATGAAGTCAATCGAACACGGTAGTCTTATTTCGATTGCTCCGAGTGTTTTGATACACAAACTTGTAAGTGTTACTCTTGAGTGATTAAATCTCGACAAGCTTGTACGTTCCCTGTGAACACTATTATGAATACCAACATGTCCACGCAACTTTTCCGGTCCTTTTTTCCAATTGTTGAATCCTTCTGTGACAAATGATTCTCCCCCAGCTTGTTGTCCACTACTTTCATCTTTGAATAGATAACAACATAAACAATATGCTGCATCTTCTGATACACTATACTCCAACCAATTGCTATGATCTTCAAACCATTTAGGATTAAATCTTCTATTAGCACCCGTAATCACTCTAGTAGGAAATACATAATTTTTTGGTTGACAAGGACCCATTTGTAGATATCGTCTCCGCACAATATCTCTATCATTGATATGATATTCATATATATTTTTCCTTTTACCCGGATCAACTTCAAGTTCATCTATGTTAACTTCAATACGAGGCCTTGTACTTGACACTTCGCGACTACTTTGACTAGATGAATCCCCAAAATTTGATTTTCTTTTGAAATTTTTTTCCATAACTAAATCAATAAAATACAATATTACTAAGATTTAGGAAAATTAGGGCAATACTAATAGAAATTCATAAATCAATTGAATTATGTATTCAAAACTAATAGAAATAGTAAACTCATGTATTCACTGCCACTAAATTGACTAGGGAATACTTTAACACTAAACTGTAAACTCATGTATTCTGTATTCACTACCTCACCAAATTAGGAAAAGTCTAAACCATGTATTCAAGATTAATAGAAATTCATAATTCATAAATCAATTGAATTATGTATTCAAAACTAATAGAAATTCTACCCATTTACTGCCTCACGAGTCACGCCCTCACTAAACTCACGGCCGGCAAACTTCTCACAACTCACATTCATAAATTATAATTGGTAATTCTTAAATTGATAAACAAATTCATGTATTCAAGTATTCATCAAAGCACATACATTAAATTGATTTTAAAATAAAATTAGAGTAATTAGGGCAAAAATAAAAACATGAGTATTGAGACTCTGAGAGGAGACGACTCAAACGAGAGGCGCTGAGAGCCCGAGGGCTGAGGCGGTGTCGTCGCCGCCTGCCTGCCGGACGCCAGTGTTCTTGCTGTCGTTACTGATCGGTAAGGCGGAGAAGCGAGAGAAGCGAGACGAGTCATTGAGAACCAGAGAAGCGAGAGCTGCGAAGCCTACGATCTATCTGTATTAGGTAGAATAAGGAAAATAAAAAAATTATATATATAATAAAGCCCCAAAACGACGTCGTTTTAGGGCTGTATAATTTTTGGCGCGCAGGGGGGGGGGGGCAGCTGCCCCCCTATCTCTCCGTCACTGTGCATGACCATGGTGCGGCTTTTGGTTCTGTGATTCGCAACCATGAGGATACGATCGTAACAGCCTATGGTGGAAGATTAGAAGGTGTCTGTGACCCGTATCTTGCGAAAGCTTTGGCATTCAATGAAGCTCTTTCCTAGGTCAAGAGTCGACCATAAAACTTGTTTTTTTATTGAAACTGATTGTCTTAATTTATGTTCTAGTTTTAATTTTGTAAAACAAGACCTGTCATATGTAGGTATGATTATTAAGCAATGTCATGTGATTGCTTGTGACATTCGCAACATTTTGGTTCACCATGTCAAAATGTCAGCGAATCATGTGGCTCATGCGTTAGCTCGGGCGTTTGGTTCAACCTCTGTCCTTGGTGTGTGGGAGTCTATCCCTCCTGGTTGTATTACGCGCTTGCTTTAAAATAATGCTCCTTTGGTTTTCAAAAAAAAAAGTTATATATGTTTGTGTGTGTGTGTGGGGGGGGGGGGGGGGGGGTGGTTAAATAAATCAATAAGAATACAAAAATGTTCACAAAGTGTCATTAGCATAGGTGGTTTCTATAATGTTAAGATGATTAAGTGGTTATGAGTTTGATTTTTGTAGTAAACATTAATTTTATAAACATTAATTCAAACTTCAATTATACAAAATATATTTTTAAAAAATTTGGGGTGGGGAGAAAAGTGGGTTATGGTTGGCCCGCAGGTTAGATGGGTCGGGTTGAAAAATCCTCTACCCAACCTGTCAAAAATAGGGATGTCAATTGTACCCGTACCCGACGGGGAACCCGATTCCCCGCCCCTACGGGGATGGGGATGGGGACAAAAATAGGGAATCGGGGATGGGGATGGGGGCAACTTTGAATTCCCCGCCAAGGACAGGGGCAGGGATGGGGAGTACTCTCCTCGCCCCGCCCTGTCCCCGGTATATGTATGTATGGCCACACAACACACAAATATGTATTACTTTGTATATAATATATATAATTTTAGAAGCATTCTTGTCATTGTAGTATATTTAGATAGCATGTTTAATTCTAAAATATTGAATACTACTTTAAGTTGGAGATGAATATATATGCGTTATTTATTTAAATATTTTTTAATGTTT
Source organism: Ipomoea nil (assembly GCF_001879475.1). Classification (NCBI taxonomy): domain Eukaryota; kingdom Viridiplantae; phylum Streptophyta; class Magnoliopsida; order Solanales; family Convolvulaceae; genus Ipomoea; species Ipomoea nil. The sequence goes on from NW_017619532.1 coordinate 1,600,185, forward strand.
AATTTTTAATTTTTTTTATAACTTATAAACGGGGTGGGGATTCTCCATCCCCAAATAATCCCCGTGGGGATGGGGACGCGGGGATCTTTTCCTTCCCCGACGGGGATGGGGACGGGGACGGGGAACGGGAAGAAAGTCGGGGATGGGGATGGGGGGTATGTCCCCCCCGCCCCATTGACATCCCTAGTAAAAAACATGGGTTAAACGGGCTCAACCCAGCGAGTTGGACCCGTTTTGACGGCTCTAATTGGATTAATAGTAAAATAATGTGCAGATATAATTTGTTGGGTTGGGTTTCCCTCCAATGTAGAAAATAGCTCATGTTTGGACCAAGCCTTTTTGTATCCACCATATTTTTGTTGGACCACCACTCATCTTGAGCCCTAAATCTCCTAATAATAATAATAATAATAATAATTATTATTATTATTATTATTATTATTATTTTGAAAGCAAAGTTGCGATTTTTCATTACTGTAAATGTGGAATAATAACATCAGGAGGAATCTCGTCCCAAAACATAGTGGTATCCTGATCAGTGACCATTGTAGCTAAAGTATGAGCGATAGTATTTAAACGTCTAGGAATAAATCTAATTTGACATGAAATAAATTGTGCCATAACCACTTGACACTCATGTACCACAATTCCAAGATATGATCTAGGTAGTGAGCCAACTCTAGAAAGATAGGATTGCAAGACCGAACAATCCGTGAACATAGTAGCCTCCATCACATTATGTTCCCTCACCCACGATAACGCCACTTTACATGCTAGAGCCTCCGTTGTGATAGCATTTTCACAAAACAGAAGTTGTCCCCTTGTTGCCGCCACAAAAATTCCGGTCCCATCCATTAATACCGCCCCATAAGATGTCGTCTGTGATAGGGAGCTCCATGCCGCATCGACGTAGCACACTGGACCGTGCACCATACTGGGAAGCTGCTGCATGGCGTTGGAATGTTGCTGCATGGCGTTGGAATGTTGCTGCTGTGCTGTCTCTGGTTCCCGCGGCAGTGCTACTGCCCAGGCCGCAAGGCTTGCTTTGGCATAATTCCACGTGCTTTTCGGCGGCTTCATACACCCCTCCCAAACCGCAGAGTTCCGCACACTCCATAGATGATATAAGACTGCAACAAATTTAATTAGATTATCCAACGTTAGCACAGACATTGCATTCTGAAACCACTCCACAAAAGATCCCCCAACCACAGAAACTATATCAAGACCAGAAACATTCCAAACACGACAAGCATATTGGCATTCAATCAAGCAATGCATAATATCTTCGTTAAAATCAAGACACATTGGGCAGGCTAAAGACACATCCACTCTTCTACTTGCCAAGGCAGATGTAGTTGGCAAAATTCCACTTATGGCTCTCCACAAAAAAGTTTTCCATCGAGGCGGCACATTCAACTTCCACAATGCATTCCATCTATTAAATCCAGTATTATTTTGTATCTCCCCCACAACAGAACGATACGCACTTTTGACAGAATATGACCCATTATGCTCCTTATACCAATACCATGAATCCTCATAGCCCAGACAAACAAGCACCCTGCGGATTCGGTTCACATCGATCGGGTCAAAAATATCATTCAAAATATCCAGGTCCCAAGTACGAGTATCCTGATCAATCAAACATGACACCCCTGCTTCATAAATATTATGTGGTAAAACAGTATGGATTTTGTAATCCAAATCCAAAAGCCAAGGGTCCTTCCCTATCAATGTTGACTCTCCATTACCAATCCTCCTCCTTATACCTCCACAAACAAGTCCATGGGCAGCCATAATACTCCTCCAACAATAACTTGGGTTATTTCCCACAGTGGCATCTATAAAATCAGTTTTAGGATAATACCTTGCCTTATATAATTTTGCAGCTAGAGACTCTGGCTTTGTGAGAAAGCGCCATGCCTGCTTCCCCAACATAGCAAGATTATTATTATTATTATTATTATTATTATATAATTATATAATAATAATATAATAATAATATAATAATATATATAATTAAGGATTATGGAAACAAAAAGTGAGGCGATAGTAGGCAGGCTTTGTTTGCTAAGTTGAGAAAATGAAACCATTTTCCTTCTTTTGCTTCACTCTTCAAGGAAACTAATTTCCTTGTTTTTGTTTCATTCCAATATATATATATATATATATATATATATATATATATATATATATATATATATATATATATATATATAGGGTCCGGATCAGGTGAGGACCTAATCTTAGGTGAGGACGTGAGGACTAATCTAGACCATTAAATCAGAATGATGTATGATTGAGATTAAAAGAAATAAATTACACGGATTAAGAAAACAAATCCCTTTAAAATATTAAAATATATAAATTTAGGGTAAATCAGTCTTATTAAAAGATGTGCATTCCTATACAAAATGTTGTGTATTCCTATACTGAGTGTTGTGCATCAATAACTTCATTATTGTGCATTCAAACCCCGCCAAAAATTCATACAGTGAACATCCAATGTTCTACGATGCATTGAACTATGTGCTATAATGCACAACTCCCTAGCCTATAGTGCACAACTTACAACACTAGGTTGCACAATCAGCACACACGAATGCACAATCATACTACCCAGGCATTTATACATATAAACGACAATCCAAATATAGACAATATTATACTCAAAAGAACAAGCAAAAAAAAAAAATAAAAAATACTGATTAGTTTGCATGGGCGAACACTCAATCAATGATGAAGAAATCGCGGCTCCAAATTGCAACGGTGATGATCCAAGAAAATAGGAAACCAATTTGGCCAAGGATTATACATGCGTTCACACTTAAAAAAATAGAAAAAGACACTATTATCCCACTTTAACAAAAAAGATCAATCCATGTCATCTCAAGAACTCAAATCTGGACCATCCAAATAAAAAAACAAACGCACAAGATTAGTCCTCACGTCCTCACCTAAGATTAGGTCCTCACCTGATCCGGATTCTATATATATATATATATATATATATATATATATATATATATATATATATATATATATATATGTTGATGTGGCAGAGAGGAAAGGCAGACGTGTGGCGAGGCAGTGAAATAAAATAAAGATTTCTTTTGTTTGTTTCTTTATCTCCTTTTGTAGTTCGGCAACAGCGTGTTTGGCGGGGTTTATCCTTTGTCGCATGTTTGTTGGTTTTTCCGTGAGTTTATCGAAGTTCTTGGGTGGTATCTTCATCAAATACTTTTGAGAGCTCAGTTTGTTTTTTCCAAGTATCGTTTGAGTATAGAGCCGTCAAAACGGGCTTAGCCCGCCGGGCCGGCCCGCCCCGCCCCTACTTTGGTAGGGGGCGGGTTTATAAAATACAGGACCGTTTAGGAGCGGGCTTTTTTGGCCCGCCCCGTTTAGGCCCGCTGCCCGCCAGGCCCGCCCCGCCAAGCCCGCGGGCTACCCGCCATTATTTTATTTTATTTTATAAAAAATATTTTTAGATAAAATATGCACTTTAAAATTATTGGTATGTGTAATGTTTGGACTTTAAAGTTGTGACTAGTTTGATGTTTGATGAACTTTGGACTTTATGTAATATTTAATGTTTGATTATTATGTTTTATGTGAGTTATAACTTATGTATCAATTTATTTTAATTAGTTTGATGTTTGATTCACAGTTTTTTTTTTAAATAGGGGGTTTGGGCGGGGGCCCGCCTAGCCCGCAGGCCACTAGCGAGGCGGTCCGGGCCTGCCAAACCCAGGACCGTTTAGGAGCGGGCTTTTTTAGCCCGCCCCGTTTAGGCCCGCGACCCGCCGAGCTTTGGCCTGCCCCGGCCCGCCAGCCCGTATTGACATCACTATTTGGGTATTCTCGTAGTATCTGTATTCTTTTTCACATTGCTCGTGGTGGTTGAATATTTTTAAGTATGAGTTAATATTCCTTTTTAGGCATGTGGAACATAATAGAAGTCGTTGGCCTAGAGCTTTTGTATTTGATGATTTTTTTGATGTTTGGCTCGTGTGGTAGCATGAAACTTTGTACCTAAGATTTGTTTTAGTGGAATATTTTTGTTATGGTGGTCCCGTGATTTTTTCCCAACTTTAGGTTTTCCACGTAAATCGTGTGTCTCTTGTGTTGACATTTATTTTTGGGCTATTGTGTTATCTCGTATTTGTGCACTGTGTCAGGTTTGTGATTTTTATTGTCACAAGAAGTGGATAATTTTAGCACATTATGGCTTCTCGAATTACAGATTCTTTTTTTTTTTTTCTTTTTTTTTTTTACTGATAACCTTATTATTATTAAGTGTTTGGGCGGGAAGTAAAAAATGAGAATTTCTTTTTCTTTTTTTAAATAAAAGTATTGATTTATTTAAATTTTAGGTATAAAAATACATGTTAAGTTCATATAGGGCCTATTTTTTTTGACATGCCCCAGGCCAATAAAATGATAAGACTAGGCCTGAGGCATATTCCGTAAACAAAATATGTTGTTATTGTTTTGAAAAACAAAGAACGGGATGCATTAATAACTCAGCTGATAGTTTGCAAATACATATGGAGAAATAATTCGAGGAATAAACTCAACTATCCCCACCCCAAGAGAGCCTAAAACTTGTCTAGCTAAAACATGAGTCGGCATGTTCACACGACACCTAGCATACGATAACCGAACCAAGGGGAGCTGCAACAAAAGCAATCGAATATCATCAATAATAACACCAAACGGAGTAGCATTTGGTCGACCAATAACATCATTTGTCACCACATGTGCATCAGTTTCCAGAATAACCCGGCTCCATCCTTTCGTTTTAATCCAACTCAATGCCTCTCAAGCCCTGATTGCCTTCACCTCACGAACAGAGTAGAGCCCGTCACTGACAGAAAGAACTATTGCCTGCACTATACCATGGTCGTCACAGGTTATCCAACCAAAGCCCATTCGTTTAGCCACCTTGTCCATTGCTACGTCGATATTGATCTTTAAGAAGCCAGCTGGGGGACGGCTCCAATCAGCAGAGTGAACTGGAGGGTTTTGATTTAAAACCAGACCTGGGGTTGCCATATTGGCTGACTGCCACGCGTGGAGATAGTGTAATGCCATGGCCACCAAAGCTCCTGACTCTGTGCACTGCTGCCTCCATACCATCAAGTTTCGATTATTCCACAAAGCCCAACATACTGCAACGACCTTCTCCACCATACCGGTATCCAACATGCACCATATTTTGTCCACCCAGGTGCTTATAGAATCCCCTGAACCAATTCTCCAGCTGGGATCAATCACACTCCAACATGAACGCACAAAGTGACAATTTGCAAATAAATGTACTGTTGTTTCCGCCTCATTCCCACATAACGGGCACACAGGATATCATACCACCTGTTTAATAGTCAAGGCATCTTTAGTTGAAATTCACAACGTACATAAGGCCCAAAAAAACATTTAATTTTTGGGGAAATATTCAATTTCCAAACAGCAGTCCACTGCATAATGCTCTCATTTTCCAAATTTTCTAAGAGCATTTTGTATGCGCTTTTTACCGAGTACAAACCATTTTCCTCCCCTCTCTAGTACAAAGAGTCAACGGTAGTTTCAGTAGAGAGAGGGACACTCATAATTTGAATCACATCCTTTTGATTAAAAATATCCCTTGGTAACTCATCATCCCATTTGGTAGTATCCGTACAAAGAAGAGACTTCACCACAGGATCATCTAAATATTCAGGTACCGGGGCCGTAATACATGGGTTGTGACAATCCGGGAGCCAAGAATCCCCCCACACCCTCACCATCTTACCATTTCCAATCCTCCATCTAGCCCCCCCCCCCCCCCCCCCCCATGCAACAAACGCTCGGACTCCCTAATACTAGCCAAACAAATGGCAAATTTGATCCCGCCCCGCGTCCAAGAAAGAGCAATGAGGAAAGTATCTCGCCTTAAACACCTTTGTCATCAAGGAATCCCGCTTTGTTATGAAATTCTACCCCTACTTTCCCAACATCGCCACATTCATATCCCTTACTCTCCTAAACTCCATCCCCCCATACTTTTTCGGCTTATACAAATCACCCCAAGTACTCCACTGAATACCCTTTCCACCTCTATCCTCACACCTCCACCAAAAAGAGTTCATAAGTTTTTCAATATCATCACAAAGACCCTTAGGCAAAAAAAAAAAAAACATTCATAGCATAATTTGGGATACTTTGGAGAATGGTTTTTAAAAGAACCTCCCTCCATGCCCTTGACAAAAAAGCGGTTACTCCAATGCAAAATTCTAGCTCGGACCTTGTCACGAATGAACCCTATAATTTCTTTTTTCCTCCGCCCCACACAACCTGGAAGCCCCAAATAAGTTCCCCTACCCTATTATTCGATCAGCCCCAGCAATTCACAAACAACCTCATTATCCTCCATATACACACTCCTCCCAAAAACAATCAAGGTTTTATCAAAATTTACTTGTTGACCACTGGCAACCCCATACTCGGTAAGAGTTTCTTTTAAAATTCCCACCTCAAGGTTGTTTGCCCAAAAGAAAACCAAACAATCATCGACGAAGAAAAGATGTGATATAGAAGGAGCATTACGAGCCACACATACCCCGTGAATTCCCCCCCCCCCCCCCCCCCCAACCTCCTCCTGAACCCTGGTAGCACTCAAACTCTTAGCTACCACAATAAACAGACACGGTGACAAAGGATCCCCCTATCTAAAACCCCTGGCTGGATTCACTGGCCTCCATTCCCTACCATCCACTAAAATCTTATACTGGACAGCAGAAACGCATTCCCTCATCAACTCAATCCACTGGTCACTAAAGCCCATTTTCCCCATAATCTGCCCTAAAAAACCCCACTCCACTCGATCATAGGCTTTACTCATATCTACTTTCAACACACAAGATCCCCCATATTTCCCCTTTGGTGGTTTAAAGCATGGGTCGACTGAAAAGCAATTAAAATGTTATCAACAATAGATCTACGCGTGATGAACGCACCCTGATCACAAGATATAATAGAATCCAACACCCCCCCCCCCCTCGAAACCTATTTGCTAAAACTTTGGCTAATACCTGGTATATCACATTACAAAGGGAGATAGGACGAAAATCAGTCACAAGCTCAGGGTTTTTTTTTTTTTTTTTTTTTTTTTTTGGATTAAAACAATATGCCTGTCGTTTATACAATTTGGAAACTGAGCAGAATTAAAAAAAGGTTTGCAAAAAGTGACTACCTCAGCACCGAGCACATCCCAATGCATCTGAAAGAAGGCCGGAGATAAACCATCAGGTCATGGGGATTTGTTTGGATGCATTGAAAAACTGCCTCATGAACCTCTTGATGACTAACCTGCCGTAACAAGTAGACATTCTATTCATCCGTAACAGTGCGTTGAATGCAATTTAGAACTGGCCCAGCCTCCCCTTCGTTGGACTGAAAGAGCTTAGTGAAATATTCCATAAACAGCCCCCAATTCGGTTATCCTCTATCACCATATTTCCCTCACTATCTCAAAGTCCCTTCACTTTCTTTCTTCGTCTCCTGCCATTTATTGAATTATGGAAATACCTACTGTTTAAGTCCCCCCCCCCCCCCCCACTTTATACCACTATTCGCACGCTGTCGCAACCTAGTACATTGATTACGCAGAAGAGACATATACGTGCGTTGGACCTCCCCAAAATCTGTCACACCTGCATCGCTAGTTACCCCTCGAAGCGAGCACAAACGAGTCTTACATCTGCTTAGCTCCCTCTCTTCCATACCCGTATGACGCCTCCCCCAATCGGACATCCTGTCCACAGCGATTCAACTTAGCTACAATATTGAGACCCTGGTTTGTAGCTCAAGACGACTTAACCACATCTCTGCACTCCAGAATTGGACCCCGTGAGTTCTCAAACCTAGGTTGCCTCCTAAAAGCCCTTCTACCCATGGAATTTAGCTGTAATAAAATAGGCATATGATCACTACAGCTTCCCTCCAACGACCGAGCCCGAGCCTGAGGAAACAAATCTCTTCAACCCCCTAAAACTAGAACCCTATCTAGCTTCACTTGAGCCCAATTTAGAGTTCCCTTACCCCGCTCCCATGTAAACCGGTAGCCCTCAAATTCAAAATTTAACAAACCACTCACCCTCACGGCCTCCCCAAAGCCCCTCATCAACCAAGAAGGATGAAGAACTCTCCATCTCTTCTCCCTCACCTCCATAATATCATTAAAATCCCCTAAAAGAACCCAAGGGATATCATTTGGGGAAGATAGGTACCTTAGGAGCTCCCATGAAATATGTCGTCGATTCCTCTCTGGTGTGCCATAGAAACCCGTGAACCGCCATGGGGGAGTAGATATCTCGCGAGCAATCTTTGTATCAATATAATGGTTGGAGTACCCAACCACCTCCACGCTCAACCCCACATTCCAAAGCAATGTTAACCTCCCACTTCTCCCCACTGCCGTGACCGTAAAGCAATTATCATATTAAAGCTTTACTCGAATACGCTCCATCTGATTCGTACTACTCAAAGTCTCACATAAATAAATAAATAAATAAATAAAAGAATGTTAGGCCTATGTTGTTTAACAAAGCCCAACAACACATGAACTGCCATGGGGTTCCAAGCCCACAACAGTTCCAACTTAAACAACTCATTGGGCCGGGTGGTCCTGGTCCCCAGGACCCACCTCATCAGAGTTGACTTGAATATGACTTTCAATTATCATTGGGCTAGCCCATTTTTCTCCCTCACACTCATTCCCGACCCGCCTCCTTTTCGTATCCATCACCACAACCCCTTCACATTCATCAAAGTTTAGTCCCGTATCTATTACTGCATTTATATCACTCTCCCCCACTTTTACTCCCACCACCGGCTGCATTAAATCTCCGCCATGATTAGCCGTTACACCCATAAAACTCTCCACATTCTCACTCTTTCCCACCGGATCAAGCACCAACCATTTGTTCACCGCCGGCGTCTGTCCCCGGCGACCACCGGCCCTCAACCACGCCCCAAAAGGTTTATCACCCCCATTCATCTCCCCTGTAGAAGGCAAGGGGCAAAAATGATCCCCATGTCCGATGATACCACATTGAAACAGAACGAAGGCAATCGCTCAAACCTCAAATCAGACCAGAGCCACTCCCCTCCCGGCCTCTTCAGCTTCATTCATTTCTTGAGAGGTTTAGTGACATCAATATTCACACAAACTCTCATTAAGACTTCTATGATCCATCAAAGCTCCATTGATCAACCGACTCGAACTCCCCCACAAAGTTTCGAATTAGCTTCGCAACCCTTTTCGTCCAAAAACCTGGAGATATGTTATGGACTTGAACCCAGAAAGGAGAATGATTTAGGCGGATAGTTCTAGGGTCATCCTCACTTTCCAGCCGACGTAAAATGATCAAATTTTGATCAAAAGTCCAAGGCCCATCAGACACCACTCTAGAGATATCCCTTTCCTGAAAGAAAGTAAAAAGAAATCTGTTTTCACTAAGATCCCGGACATGCACGCCCTTTCCCGGCCGCCAAGCAGTATCCATGACATCCCGGAAAACCACAAACTTAACCGTTTTGTCCATTAAACATTAGGTTTGGGTGCTTAATTATTGGCACCCTGAATCTACAACCCAACAAGGAGTAAATAAAAAATTTCTTAGTCATTTCAAGATAAATTTTTGTTAAAATAAGTTGACTTTAAATTTCTATCATAGATGACATATTTTTGTCTGCACAAAGCTTCTTGCAAATTCCTTACTTTTAAGATATAATTTTAAAGTCATTAAGTAATATAAGTGTGATGCGGGTCAAGTGGTATTGGCCTTAAATGTTTATTTAGAATGTGATGTGATGTGAATGGTTTAATTCCCTTAAGCATCAATTAATTTACCATTACTAAAACAAAACTTTTATAGTTTCCTTGCGTCTGTTAAAACAAAACAACACTTAATGGTTCAGTCCGCAGGTAAAACTCTCCTCTTGTCAAAAATCATTCAACGGAGATTTGATTTTGGCAGGTGTATTGGGTTATTTCGGACATGCGGGATTTTTTTGAAAATTTAAAAAATGTCTAGCGTTCAAAGACTAATTATCTGCAATAAACCAAATAAAACACTTGGTAATGCTGAAACTAAGAATGTTATAGGCTCATAAACCACCCATTGAACATAACTCACATTTCATTAGTTGTCTTCTCATTATTTTCGGTTTTAGCTACTGGAACATGCTCTTTATCATCAAGATCAGCATCTTTAGAATGCATAGTGCTCTCTAGACCATTTTTTTTAATCATTTTTCTTCTGCTTTAATATAAAATTTGAAAATGTCAACTTTTTAAATTTACATATAAAAATAAATTTAAATGTTAAGATTTTACTCATCACTATTAGCTTTTTATAAGCATAAAATACACAATTTTTTATATTTCTGTGCATTTTAATTTGTGTGAAACCTTTCTTTATTTTAAATACAAATGATAATTTCTATTGTTCTCTTTATGAGTTGTAATTAAATTATTAAATTGTGCACAATAGTACTAAATGAAATGTTTGGTTCAAATTATCTCACATAACTTTCTAGAAATTATTGTGTTAATATTTTAGAAATTAATATTTAAAATTGTATTTATATTATTCAATTGTAGTAAATTAGGAAATATTCTTAAGAGGAAAATATGAGGAAGAAGAAGAATGCTCATAGTTAGAAGAAAGATAAGGGGTCTTCGTCCGCTAATGTAGGATCGGAGGAGGAGTCCATGTTGTTTGTGTTCTGTAACAGAAAAGACCAGTTGGAGGTCAATCAAAATTCCCTTCGAATGCTTAATAGCATCAATGGGCCCATTATTGTTGTCTATGTTTGCGGAAGCGCTCGACAAGGTAAAAGTTACCTTCTGAATAAGGTTATATTTGATTTATGACTTTTGCTTTGGTAACTTTTAATTTTTGTTTATGTTTTGAAATAAGTGAGATATATCTTAAATCATATTAACAAGTTGGTCTAAAAGTTATACAAAGCCTGACTAATAATTACTTATGTGGATGTAGCCTTTCAAAGCACATGTTGAATTTCCACTTAAATCAACTTATACTCCATGTATGAATGGTCTTCGCTTGAGTCAACCAATCAAGAAAACTACTTCAAACGGAACCAAATATAATATTTTGGTGATGGATACCCAAGCAATTGATTAAATAGTGATATTTTCTTCTAATTTGATACTTCAAGATTTCCCTTCTTGTGTTTTTATATAATTGTAATATTTTGCTTTTTTTTTTTTTTTTTCTTACAAGGAACATACAACACCAAAATATATTTTTTGGCAATCCTTCTATCAAACCTGATAATTTACAATCAGGTTGATGCTACTCAATTATATTTTTTTTTGGGAAGAAGGAAGGAGAAATAAAAACCTCGATCGAGCGAAATAGGGGTCTGGTTTAGACAACACTAAAGAAGCACTCACTCGCTTCTTTATCATGCTCGAAGACACCCAAGAGATGGCCAAGTGGCCTCACAAACTCAATCCAGTCACAACATCAGGTAATTACTTCCTTAGCCAAAGCATCAACAACCATATTTTCCTCCCGGGGCCAAAAGGAAATCTTCACCTCCCAATCTTTCCGAATGCAATCTTTACAGGCCTGGACGATACCTGCGATAGGGCTAAGCAAAGTGGCGATGTTATTGGTCCAGCCAACCACCTCCTTAGCATCGCTCATAATCCAAAGTCGTCTGATCCCCTTCTCCCAAGCCCACGCTTCTCCCTCAACATAGTGAGACGACCGCATCATGCAGCTAAACCCCGCAACCCAGTCACCTCTCCGATTCCTTAGCACACCTCCACAACCCGTATGGACATTCCCAAAAATGAAAGAGGCGTCAGTGTTGATCACCTCCCATCCCAGCATGCCCGGAGAGTGGCAATATCTTTTCCCGATTGTAAGAATCTGGTCGGAGTCCGCTGCCCAAAAGCTGCCGCCTGCTCCGTCGCTTGGTTGTTGAGGAACCATACTTTTCTAGTAATGAAAAATCCCAGGATTTAGTGGAGAAAATAGATGCATTCTTCCACCTCCACTGCTACCAGACTGTGTGGGAAAAAAAGCCCCCAGTCCTTGGCTAAGCCACCATTCGGTCTTGGAGTTATGTTCTTGAACAGCCAATCCACAAAGTCATCTGATCTCCCTCCCAAAGCTCGCGATCGTAGTTCGGGATCACACGTTGCCCGACCTCCCTAGCTTTCACGCATTTCCTGACAATGTGGTCGGGATCTTCATCCACACCCGGACAGTGAACGAATGAACAATCAACCGCGAGTCCATGTCTCCTTCTTTCCACATTGCACATGATGCGTTGGTGACACAGGAGCTATACAAACGTGCATATTTTGCTCGAGACATTCTGCTTCCAAATTGCCTTCCAAGCCATGTTGGTTGCGGCATTAGGATAAGCACAATCCGTCGCGTAGGCGGAGGCCACCGAGAAAACTCCCGAACCCTCGTAATCCTAGTAGAAATCATGCATCTTGTGTTGTTGTATTTTCATTAACCACAAATAGGTTTAGGTTGGCAAGGGTGACGTCTAGTAGAGTACCACGAAGCTTTTCCCAATCCCAGCCTTGCCCTCGTTTCCAGTATCGGTCAACCGTGAGGGAATCCATAGCCTGTGAGTTATTACCAACAAGGTTGAGGCATAAGGGGCTGCTGCCCGCCCACTTATCAGTCCAGAAGTATGTGCTTCTGCCACTCACAACGTAACAACCTTCCTGAGGCCTTGCAAGAGAGACATGCTTGCCATACACACCCATTTCTAAATATTAGAAGCTTTGCATTTGGCCGTGAAACCCAGGAGGCAATCCTTACCATGCATATATTTCTCTTTGAGCACCCTAGCCCATAACGCTTCACCCTCTTGCAAAATTCTCCAACCCGTTTTAGAAAGAAACACAAGATTCATCTTTCGCAGCTGTCGGAGGCTAAGACCACCCTTATCCTTGCTCTTTGAGATAATTTCCCAGCAAACGATCGAGGTGGACGCCTGATCCCCATATAAAGTTACAGATTCTTTTCTCTATTGCATCGCATACACCTGCAGGGAGAAGAGTAGATTGCATTGCATAATAAGGAGTAAGTAGTGTTAAGGACACTTTTACCTAGCGCTATTCTCCCAGCCAACGTGAGATGCTTGCCGCATTTCCACCCTTGCAACCGCTTGTCAATCTTGTCCAATAACGGGTTGAAAAGAGCATTGCTAAGACGACCGTGGATCGAAGGTACCCCCAGATACCGTCCTAAGTTGGTTGTTTGGGGAATGACCAATTTGTCAGATATATTTTTTTGCCTTCTAGGGGTTTACATTCTTTGAGAAAAACACCTGAGACTTCTGCAGACTCACTTTTTGTCCAGAAGCTTCCTCAAACCGATTCAGGCAATCTTTAATCACCTCAACCTGAACCTCATCCGCCTCTCCAATAAACAAAAGATCATCAGCGAACATAAGATGAGAGAGGCAGGGACCATACCTGGAAATTTTGACTCCCTTCCAACGCCCTTTGTTGACTTCGTGTTTAATCAGTTGGCTCAGTCGTTCCATGTAGAGAACAAAGATATAAGGCGATATCGGATCACCCTGCCTGATTCCCCGCGAAGGAATAATCCAATCCAGTTGGAGGCCGTTCTAAAGAATACCTAGCTGGGCAGATGTAATACATTCCATGATGATGTTTACGCAGTGCTGGCTGAGGCCGATGCATTCCAGAGTGTCTCTAATAAACCCCACGAAAGCCTATCATAGGCATTTTCCAAGTCTATCTTAATTACCATGATACCTTCCCCTGTTCTTTTTGAAACTCTTGGAATATGGCAATGTTGTCCACGATTTGCCTTCCCGGGACAAAGCTGCTTTGTTCCTCCCCCAATAATATCCTTGAGAAACATTTTAAGCATATTAGTAATTAATTTGGTAATGATATTGTAATTTAAATTACATAAACTAATAGGCCTCAACTGATTAACTTTCTCTGGCTTAAGGACTTTCAGGATTAAAGGTAAAAGAGTATCATTCCAGCCAGTTTGCATGACCCCACAATGTATAAAGTTTTTAACCATACTCGTGACGTCCAAACCTACAAATTCCCAGGCGTTTTGGTAGAAGGCTGCATTAAATCCATCCGGACCAGGGGCTTTGTAAGGAGCCATATCAAACAGGGTCTTCTTAACATCCTCGAAAGTCACTTCCCTACAAAAATGAGTAAGCGTGTTGTTAGATAGTTTTGGGGAATTACCTTCTACCTACTTGGGGTTTGCATGAGGGTTGTCGCTTGTGAATAATCCTTGAAAGAAAGATTGAAACATGTCCCGAATTTTGCATTCTTCATTTATCCAATTCACATTCTCGTCCAGGAGGGTTCTAACACAAGTGCTTGATCTTCTAACTTTAGTAATGGCATGATAAACCTTTGTGTTTCTATCACCCGACGTTATCCACTCGTGATGGGGTCTTTGGAACCACATCACTTCCTCCTGCTCAAGAACCTCCTCCAAATCTCTCCTCAGTTTCTTATCTAGACGAATCAAATTATTTGACATCCTCTTGTCAAGGTGGCGCTGGACTCCTTAAATTCTGACTAGCAACCTCCTTTTCCTTTGTGTGACACTTCCAAAAGAGTAATTATTCCATTTTTGGAGCGAGTCCTTGACGTGTTCAATATTTGTAGAGAAATCGCCACCTTTGATCCATACCTTTTGAACCACATTAATATAATCTTTGTGGAGCAACCACGGGGCTTGGAACTGAAATCTGGTGTTGCGCCTTCCTCTCACCATATGATCAGTCTCCAGCATAATTGGGTTGTGGTCTGAGTAGGTAGTTGGGAGGTGAGAGACGATAGCATCCCGGAAGGCATCTAACCCGCGTTCAGAACACAAACACCTGTCAAGACGGGCTGCTCGGAAAGTATTCATTGAGTTACCATGTTTTCAAGTAAACTTGGGACCTGAAAGTTGATATCCTCCAGTTAACAACAAAATTGAAATCTCTCATTGTTAACCAGGGGTGAATAATGCCATTTATTATGCTGTTCAGATCAGCCCATAACCGTTTCCTCAAACTTCTATTTAGGCTACCATAGACTGCTACCATGCACCAGCAACAATTGTTCTGTTCTTTAATCTGAATAAGAATAAATTGGGAATTAGTACGAATAACATCAATAGATAAAGTGTCATTCTAAAAAATCCAGATTCCTCCACTCATGCCCACAGCCTCTACCCTCAACCATGAGTCGAAACCAAGTTTAAAGCTGACTTCGTCTGCACCGCAGCCCGACATCTTGGGTTCAAAAAGGCACAAACACGTAGGCTTATGGTGTCTGATTAACTTTAGCGCAACCCTCAGAAAATGCTTGGAAGCTGCACCTTGCCATTTCCATGCAATTATCTTTATGAAACCTGTAGAGAAAAGAACAACACAAAGCAGCAAGACAAAGTGACAAACGCAGAATCTGGAACAAGGAGTTAAACACTCCTTCCCTCTAGCTGTTGTTCAACCTCCATATTAGCATCGTCATTATGACACTGTGAAGGACGAAGGGAACCATCATGGGCGTTGGGGGGCGGGGGGTCATCATGGTGTTCTTAGTTCTCAAGATCGAGGGTGCCGGGAGCCTGATCTTCTCGGATTGAGTTGCTTATAGACTCCCTCTGCACGTTCCTGGAATCAAACCGACCGCAGACAACGATATGGGAGTCACCAGCAATAGCTTGGTTTGGTCTTTTCTGATCTCGTCCCTCGTTTCCATATTCCCATCCGCTCATTCCTCCTTTGTTGCCTCGAGCCCTTACCCTGTCAACAGTTTCAATCTGTAAATCCCTAGAAGTAGTCACAGAAGTTATTCCCTCGACATTCACCCCATGGTTTATCCCATCATTAATACTCAAGGTTCGGATGCTCAGGTCTCCTCCAGTCAAGCTTTTCCATTTGATTTCCTCCTCTTTTGAGCGCCGGTCAATGATTCCCCAACTTCCCTTACTGGCAACCCACCCCCATGCATCTCAGCAAGAAGTTTTCCACTTCATGCTCGTCAGTTTGATCCATGAGAATAGAGAATTTTGTCGTGTCATTGTTAGCTTGATGGTCATTATCTATTTCTCGCATGGCAGTGGTCTGTCGTGCCGCATTGCCAGAATTGTTAAGATGGGGCAACTTGGTGTTCTGTCCATTATTTCCCTTTTGGCCACCTCCAGCACGGCCTCAGCGACTTGGTGCGAGCATCCAAGGGCCATAGGAGTCAAGGACTTCCGGTCTTAATTCCAACGGTGCATTATTGCCTGTGCATGTCATGGTGGCTGGGTCTCTCGTATTTCCTTCACTGGCATGTGCATCGAGTGTTCCACTATTTTCTGGGCACACCCCGTCATTATGATCGTATATTCCACATTTGAAACATACTATATGAATCCCTTCATATTCAATTTTCCTGGTTTTCCTACGCAATTTGAACTTGGACAAGAGTGTATTCGTGATGTCTACTTCCACACACATCCGGGCAAACCGTCCACAGGAAACAAGGCTTGTGGCTTGATCAATATGCTTGGGTTCACCAATCTTCCTCCCTATTTTCATTAAAAAAAAAAAAAAAAATAGTCATAATATTCTATATGGAGGTCTAGGAATCTGACCCAAACAATGACCCTTTCAGTTTTGTCATATTTCGGGTCAAAGTTTGGTGTCCAATCTTGAACAATCAGGCCATATCTGGCAAATGCATAATCATCAATGGACCAGAATTTAACAATGAAGTAGAAATCGTCTATTGCCACTAGGTCCATCTTGGCTTTAAGGTGCCACATTGCTTACAGCCTTTTAAGAAGATAATTATATCTGACCCTTAATCCTAGCACTTTAACGATGAGGGATATTTTCCAAGGTTTACGCAGGCGGGTCTTTTCTTCTTTGGTCAAGACGATTTCCAGGCATTCCAGGTCGTCCTTAGCTTCACATTCTTCATCATCAGAGACATTGGCATCCTCTGTCCCTTGACTACTCGGTACACCCGATAGCGAGTCCATATAAGACCGATTCTCCCCATGCTTGGTCTCCGTCAAGTTTTTCTCAGTTTGCGCTTCAACGCCCTGCATGGATCCAGAACCAATGAAGCCAATTGCAAGGCCTGTAGTGGGTTTTGCTTTCTTGGTGCTCCATGTCAGGAGATCATATTTTTCTTCGCTACGCGCTTCCACGGCGGCGGTTTGCCGTTCCCATGAAGCAATTTGGCTGTTATTTGAGAGCATTTTTTAAAACTCACTATTCAGACTTACTTAATTATATTTTTAAGTAGTATAATTTGTACATTGTTTTGTCCTTTCTACTTTACTAGTACGATACCCGTGCGATGCACAGATTAAAATTTTTACATTAATGAACTTATGTTTGTTTATTGTAAGATAATTAATTTTTATGTGGATATTACAATTCTTGTAGAATCTCAAATTTGAAATTTAAACATACTAAGTTATAAGCATTAGTGTTATAAAATGAGAAATTATTTTAAATTATATATTATTAAAGACTTCTTTGTAGACTACAATTTTGGTTGAATTACAACTATATTGTCTAATTCATTACAAATCAAAATCTTGAGACCTTTAAGATTGCTCACTCTAGATGCGGCTACATATAACTGTCTGTGTACAAAAACTGACTTCTTGAGTAGCCATCCAACGTGAGATAATGTTTGTCATTGATTTTTATTTATAGTCATTGCATATAAAAGCATTACTAAAAATTGTTTCTCACATGTATATATTTTTGCTTATATTACGTGTTCTGCCAACTTAGTGACTATCAATTTAGTACACAACAAATATAAAAAGCATAATATATATATATATATATATATATATATATATATATATATATATATATATATATATCACTCATAAATTAATAACGTATATATGTATATGTACGTACACATATACATCTAACTGGTAAATTATTGTGTAGACTATGATCCATATTGTGTTGTATGAACTATAAAAGAAAGTACATTTTTAATATACTAAAAGTACAATATTATTGTACTAAATGTATATTATTTTATAACATACAAAATACAGTCCACATTGCATCTAACTATATTGGGCTCAGTTTTGTGGAGCAAACCATGAATCCAACACACTGAAATATTAAGGCCCATATTTCATTCACAAATGCTGAGTACACTTGTGTGACCCGGCCCACCCATATAACTACAACAACACACACTGACAGCCCGCAAATTATGCTGTGCAACCGAATGCACCTTGCAAGGTGCATACGGTTGCAAAACGGCGCCGTTTTGGTTAAAAAAACGCGCGTCCAACTTAAAGAAGAAATCAGGTTCGATTCCCGGCAATAGCATTTTTATATATCCAGAAATTCATAACTATATATCCACAATTTCATAACTATATATCCACAATTTCATAACTATATATCCACAGTGAATGAATGAAGTAAAAATTCACAATGAATGAATGAATGAAGTAAAAATCCACAATGAATGAATGAATGAAGTAAAAATCCACAATGAATGAACTAAATATCCACAACATATGATTGAACTAAATATCCACAATGAATGAACTAAATATCCATAATTTCATAACTATATAACCACAATTTCATAACTATATATCCATAATTTCATAACTATATATCCACAGTGAATGAATGAAGTAAAAATCCACAATGAATGAATGAATGAAGTAAAAATCCACAATGAATGAATGAATGAAGTAAAAATCCACAATGAATGAACTAAATATCAACAATATATGATTGAACTAAATATCCACAATGAATGAACTAAATATCCATAATTTCATAACTATATAACCACAATTTCATAACTATATATCCACAATTTCATAACTATATATCTATAATAATGCTATTACTGAGAGTCGAACCTGATTTTTTTTTAAGTGGGACGCGCGTTTTTAATCAAAACGACGTCGTTTTGAACCGTATGCACCATGCGCATGGTACATTCGGTTGCACAGCATAACTATTGCTGACAGCCACACTCGGCCACTCCACTCACAACTACATCTATCTGTGTTCTCATCTCTTAATAGCTAGGTTTTCTTTTCTTTCCACATCTTTGTTCGAAGAATTGTTTAAAATAAAACTTTACCATAGCTTTGGTTGATCTGTGTATGCATCTCTTCACAATAATGCATACAAAGTAATCTCGAAGCTGTTGGTGAGATTTATCTCGAAAAATTGATTCAGAAGGCTAGGGAGAAACCATTTAGCTCGATCTAGATAAGTTATTCTACACAGGTCTATCTATAACTTTTTTTTTGAAGTAATAGTTTTTTTCTTTACTTTTATTACAGTAGTATACCTAACTTTGACAATAACTCTAATATTTTTCATATGTTTTTGTTGTATGATATGTCGTGAAAAGAATGGCGATAGAGCGCAGTTTCTATCCTAGATCTGGAGCATGCTTTACGGGCGGACATTTTTTTTTTTGTAGTTTTCTTACATATTTGGTGAGGTTTTCTTTTTTTTTTTCTTTTTTTTTTTTGAAAGTAGTACTGTTTCTTCCTATTTATTACAGTTATATATCTAAATTTGGTACTAATTTTTTTTTTTTCCGATTTTTGTTCTGAGTATATTATGGTTTCAGAAACAACAAAAAATTGTAGCTGTAATTGTTAATCTGGAGCACGCATGACAATAGGAGCTCAATTCTGTGTCGGTTGGTTTCTAAGACGGAAGGTACTCGAATGCCTAGCCTTTTTTTAATAGCCCTAAACTGCAATATGTGATATAGTCCTATTTGATTTGATGAAATTAAAATTTCTGTCGGTTTCAAACAAAAAGCATAAATTAAGAAATATATAAAGATGAACCAACCTTTGTTTTCAAAATTTTGTTTCCTCTTTTGCCCAATAACGGTTGAAGTTGTGATTTTTTCATATTACTGCAGTTGGAAGTTGTAAACTGTCTTGAGTTTGATTTACTATTGTTGAAAGAGTAAAAGTTGATATTATTTTATCAACATTTTCCTATGCAGATTTTTTCAAAGACTGTATGTTTTAGTTATAGTTAAGATAAAGGTCAGACATAAAAATAGTCTTGGATAGTGCCACAAATGTTACAATTGCTAAGCAGGTATGCCATATTGCCACTATAGAGAAAATGTTCTAAGATTCTTAAGACTGTCAGAATATATGATATATATGTATAGTCCAATTGGTAGATCTGGAGTAAGCTCATTGCCCCATTTTATACGATGTTCTGTGAGTTCCTCATAAAGACATACTAAAGAATTAAAAAATTGAAACATACAGAAAATAATAACAAGATGAACCAATCTTTGTTGTCAAAATGGTGTTTCCTTTTTCTTCCAATAACGGTTGAAGTAGTGATCTTCTTCATATTATTTTAGGTTTGTTGAAGCTGGGAAATGTATGTATAAACATAAAATTTTGGACTATTGCATATTCCATACATTTATAGAATAGATAATTACAAATAATAAACATCTTATTTGCAGGTTAATTTAGAATGCATATATCTTAAACAATCAAAATGTGTATTGGATAACCAAAATAATTAATAGATGAAATACTGAGTTACCTCTTGATTTTGGGTTTCAATATGAGAGTCCTTGGTATGTTGTTGATTCCCTTAAAAAAGGGGTTGTAACATTTTTTTTCTGTGCAGGAATTGCCTCCCCCAGTTCTCCATTCTTCAAATCAAATGAGAATCACAATCTGTGCATAAATATTTAAAAGGAGGAAGTTTCTCCCTTAAAAAATGAGGTTCTAACATTTTTGTTTTTGCTATGCAGGATTTGCCTCTCCCAATTCTCCTTTCCTCAAAACAAATGAGAATCACTGTATAATCAGTGTATAAAAAGGAGCAAGTTTTGCGAGATAGAGCTTCTTTTAAATAATACTCCGTAGAATAGAAAATATCACCTCTTGTTTCTTGATTTTTCTCTTGTGCTTCGGTGTAATTTGGGATGGGGTTTCTCTCTGAAACATCTAGTATTTATAGATGATAAATTGTGCAACAAAAAAAAAAATTGTGCAACAAAAAAAAATTTAAAAATCTTGGGCGGTTGAATGGATGACGTGCATTGGAAAATTTTATACACAAACCAAGTTGGCATTAAATATTCAAAATCAGGATGACGTGACGTGCATTGGAAAATGGTATACACAAACCATTTTCAAAAGGAAAATACTTGGTGTACTCCCATTTTAAACTCCCAACTTGTACTCCCTCTCACATGTTCTTGATGTAGACATTTTTCTGTGGACTCACATGATGAAAATAACCAATCCTAATTTGCCATCTTAGGGAGTATAAATGAAGGAGTAGAATTTTGAGAGTCTATGTAGTAGAACTCTTTTCAAAATATTCTATGCATTGGAAAATGGTCGGCATTAAATATTCAAAATCAGTCACTTCTAACTATTGAGTGGCTCTAGGTTGAAGTAATTAAAACTCCACGATCAATACAGTGTAATTCATCCTTTTAACCAAACGGTGCCGTATCAAATGGGCGGGATTTTTTCACCAAAAAGATCTGGCTTTATTATAGTTAGGATGTTTGATGGGGAATATACCCCGGGTTCAAGCTCCCCATACGCTTCGTGCTCCTATTTGGGTCGGGTCAAACGGTTCTGGTCAAGGTCAACGGGTCAAGATCAAACCCGACTTAGTTGCACCTATATAAGGGCACTTGACCCTTCATTTTAGGGGTTCCTCACTCTTTCTCCTACACTACTCTCTCTCTCTCTCTAAACACCCTCCCCTCTCTCTACAAAGAACACTTATGAATAAAGAGAGCTTTTGAGTTACATCTTGTCTACTCCATTATTGTTCATACATGTTACATACATACAATATTTCCTCTTGTCTACATACATACAATATACATTACGGTACATTACATTCTACCTACGTGGGAATTATCCGTATCAATGTTATTACTCATTTTTTTTCACTACTCATTTGTTGACTTCCAGTTTTTGCTCTCATGTAATTTCTTTTGTATCTGAGCTCACTAACTAATACTCTGATTTTTTTTCTTCCCCAAATCCAGATGGGTGGTATTAATGAAACTGCTATGGATAGGCTCTCATTTGTCATTGAAATGACAAAACATATCAAGAAAAAAACGGAAAAAGCAAAAAAAAATTGATACTAAACTTGAACTTGGATCACAAGATTTTGTCTGGTTGCTTAGGGTAATTTCTAACCCATCATTGCTAATTATTGAATATTGCTTGGTAGATCGCATTGCTAACTTCTAAAGTCTTCCATAAAACAAAATAGGACTTTTACTTGAAATTAGACATAAAACCAAAAACATACATGGAGCTTGCACTGGATAATGTTAAAGGTGATAGGAAGAATGTATCTACTAAAAATGAGGTATTCTATATAAAGACCATCTGCATTAAAACCTGCTTTATCTTCCTTACGCAAGCAATTTCCAGATACTAGTGTGCTCTGTTAAATGCCACTTAAGCTGATTAAATCAGATTCGTTTCACGCCCATCCCTAATAACTCATATAATTATCCAACTGCAGTAGTAATCAGATTGAAAGTTGAATGAAATTGAAACTAAAAGATCTTGGGTTTTTCTCTTAATCATGTATAGTTATCGGTATTAAATAAAGCTGAAAAGATATTGAACTTAAAAATATTCCATAACAATAGGCAGATGAGTTTGGGTTAGAATCACCTAAACTTAGTAAACAACATCAGAGCAATCGATTTCATACAAAAACAAACATTTCAGTCTATAACATGACAAGCAAGTCCAGCAAAATTTAAAAGAAGTAACCACGAAAGAAAGACACAAGGTAAATACCAGTTTATGAAATCGATGATAGAGCCCCTTCATTCAAAAAAGTCTCTCAAGAGGCAACAAAAATAAACTAAATATGGCAAAAACAAAATTGTAGTGCCATATTAGGAGACCCGCATAATGGAAAGGTTGATATATAGTCCTTGAGATGATCCCAATTCCTCAGTTTCAATTATGTAAATGCATTAAAAAGGGCCCTAATTGTCCTTTCAATTTCAATTCTAATTAATTGATGTAAAATAAGAAATCTGAAATGGGATATATTAACGAGGGACAGACGGAGGGAAATGAGATAATAATGAACCAGTGGCCTGGAAAGACATGAAACAAGATACATGAAACATGAAACATAAATCGATGTGGTAAGCGTAGACATGAAACAGAATTAGCATACTCCAATTAAGGACACCATTGCTAACATAAAACCGAGATCATATAAAGAGTTGAAATGGTGCAAGTATCGTTGAAAATGAACCGATAAAAACAAAATACACAAAACACCATCACTCCGCAACTTAATGAGAAATCCACAAACATCTACAAGCATAAAAATAAAAATTTTCCTAAAAATTAACACAAACATTTCAGTCTATAACATCACAAGCAAGTCCAGCAAAATTTAAAAGAAGCAAGTCCAGTGGCCCGAGAGACGATAGATGAGGTATATTGCATAATATTCCAATTTCTCATTTCAATTCTGTAAATGCATTGAAAAGAGCCCTAATTTTCAATTCAAATTCTAATTAATTGATGTAAAAGAACAAATCTTAAATGGGATATTTTAACCAGTGACATAGGGCAATGAGAAAATAACGAACCAGTGGCCCGGAGAGACGATAGAGAGGGCTGAGAGTGGCGGAGACGGACGAGGACTCGGTCACACAGAGGTGGTGAGATGGGCGAGGAGGGAAGAGAGGGTGTTCGAACGTGAGAGGTGTGAGGGTAAGGAAAATCTGAGGTGTGTTAAATTAAGCATAAGGTTAAAATGACCAAAGTACCCTAGTTGAGTTGACAGTAAGTATTAGTGTTGACTTGACTTGTTGAATTACTCCGTATAAACTAGTTGTTTTTTGCAGAAAGTTTGACAAGTCATAACTTTTGACTCGGTTGTCCGGTTTGACCGTCGAATTTCTCAAAAAAATGCTTCTTTTGGTCTTAATTTTAGTTTTTTTTTTATTTGTTTAGATGGTTTGAACAATATTTTGAACAATTTTACAACCACTTACGTAAATAGATTGTAATAAAAAACTATGGGAACCTTACGTTTTATTAGTGAATTTCATTATTACGCAATCAGTTGAAAAGAAACTAGAGTGTTGTTCACTAGTGATGAACTTTCCTAAATAGTATATATTTGTAGTGTAGTGGGAGTTCATGTTGTAATTGCCTTATATCAAGAAGATGAATTAGCACAATTGATCACGTGTTTAACTATATCTTTTGTGGGGGGGATCGAAGTTTTGTTGTGGGTATATGAAATAAGAACTTTCATTCACGATTCATGTGCATGTTTTGTTATACGTCTAAGGTTGATCCATGATATCTAAAGTTGGAAGTTATCTAAAGTTCAAAGGTTAGTTATATATTGCCTAAAGTTCGAAGGGAGCTATATATTAAGTTCATCCATGTTATTATCAATCTAAAGTTTTATGTTATAGTTAGCTATATATTATGTTTATCATTGTTATAATCTAAAGTTAGAAGTTAGCCATATATTATGTTTATCAATGTTATTATCTAAAGTGTGAAGATAGAGAGGGCTTATGTTTATCCATATTATTATCTAAAGTTTTAAGTTAGCTATATATTATGTTTATCCATGAAGTTAGTTATATTTTAGGTATACATTCATGTTTATTCATGTTATAGCTATATGTTAAGTGAATCAATGTTATTATAATATCATAATAATATAATGCATTCAAGTTAGCTATACAATCATATAATCATGCATTCATGTTATCCCTAACCTATTTGTTAAGTAAATCCATGTTATTATAATATCATAATAATATAATGCATTCAAGTTAGCTATACAATCATATAATCATGTATTCAAGTTATCCCTAAGCTATTTGATAAGTAAATCCATGTTATTATAATATCATAATAATACAATGCATTCAAGTTAGCTATACAATCATATAATCATGCATTCAAGTTATCCCTAACCTATTTGTTAAGTAAATCCATGTTATCTAAAGTCCGAAGTTAGCCATATATGAAATAACTTGGAGATCATTCATTAATGTGTTTATTATTTCACATAAGTTATTGTTATTTAAAAATCATCATGAGTTCAAATAGTGATAATAATTTTACATTAGCATGTTAAATTACAATAATTTATTGTTATTTTATAAGAAATTAACTTATCAGTGGATATATATTTAAATCATTGTTGTGTTAACATACTTTTTTTTTTTAGTTTAGGTGGATGGTAATGTAATTTTGTTTTGGTAGGGTGTGAGTTCAATTCCCAGCGCGTGCAGTATCTCTACTGTTAAAGTTGGGCCGTGCATTATATATTTGACATATTGTCAGCAATGTCCATTTTTTTTTCTCTTTTTATCTTCTATTGCTTTTCTGTGGCGGTGAGACTATGGCGAGGCTGTGGCCGAGGAAAGCGGCGAGGTTGGGCTATGGCAGCGATGGGGCGAGGTTGTGTGTGAGGCCAGCGGCGAGGCTGTGTATGTGAGGCTTGCGGCGAGGCTGGGCTGGGCTGTGGCGGCGAGGCTGTGTATTTGCATATGTGGCGGAGAGGATGTGGGCTTCCTTTGTGACGCGGTTGTGGCGTCGAGGCGGTTGTGGCGGCGAGGTCGTGGCGAGGGCTGGGCCGAGGCTAGGGGCAAGGCTATGGCGACAACACTACAGGTAACCCTTCCTTCCAACGTCTACACTTCCTGCCCGACTAGGGCTGCCCTGTTTCCTCGTATGGTATTTCTCTTATATGCGCCCTTTTCCTCATTCATTTGGATTTATTATTCTGCGATTATTTGCTGGAGTTGTTCTGCTCTGTTTCGCTGAGGGTAGCCGGCTTGTGCCCCACTTTATTTTATTATTTTTTTTGTGGTTGTGTTGAATGCCCTTGCTTTACTAGTATTATTTTTTACCAAAACCCATCCCCCATTCCTTGTTATTTTTTGTTCTACCGAACTGGCCACCAGCGGGATGTCACGTCTGGCGAAATGGTAACCGCCGACGGTGAGTTAGCCGACGGGAACTAAACTGCCGAAGAATTATCATTTTATTGGTTATTAGTTATTATTTTAATATTTTAATAATTTAATTTAAATTTATAATGGCATGGGGACTTACCGTGCGTTGGATTATGACTGAACGCCTCTATTTCAACAACTTTGATGCTAACCATTGCAGATTAGAAATTCCATTTGTGGTTATTTTCCCAAGAGGTACTACTTTACTCTTGTGCGACCTTGGACTGAAGAGAAAGACTTGCAAGAGGTTGAGCTTGAGGGCCGGTTATAGGCATGCTGATATAATGCTACTTTTTGTGTGCAATTGAATTATGACAGTATATAATATTATTTTTATTTCTTTTCTCTATCCCATGCATGCAGGAGGACCCCTGGCCAGAATTTATGGAAGGTCTTTATTCTCTGCAAAAATTTGTGTTGGAACACATTGAGGATCCAAGCGTCTTCCCAAAACCGCACCTCTCTGCCACATTTAGTGTCATGGCGGAAGTGTCTTTGAATGAGGGGCATAGTAGTGGTAATGCCCCTCCAAACGTTCGATTCCCCGTGTTTTAGTTGGAACATCTCGATACTGTGTCTGTCGTGAACATATTTTCCTTTTAAAACCTGCCTCTAGAGGCTCGTGTTATCATTCAGTATTCTCCAACCAAGCTTTGCCATAAAAGCTAAGTTAACATCCTTCGCCGCCCTAAGGCCGAGACCACCCGAATCTTTCGGTTTGATAACATTCTCGCATCTGACAAGATGGCACCTTTGTTTATCCGGGGTGCCACCCCAAATGAATCTTCTGACCCGTTTGTCAATTGCTTCATAGATACTCGTTGGCAGGAAGGTAGATTGCATGCAATAGTAAGGTATGGCTTGTAGGACTGATTGAGCAATAATGTGTCTCCCCGCGAGCGTGAGATATCTTGTCTTCTAGCCTTCTAGCTTAGAGTCAATTTTGTCCAGAATGGGATTAAAGAGACTCTTTGTGACCCTTTCGTGAATCGAAGGTACCCCTAGGTATCTGCCCAAATTTGGCATGGCCAAGATCCCCACTATTTCAATTATTCTTTCCATTTCTCGTGCATCAACATTTTTGGAGAAGAAGATCTGGGATTTTTTTTAGGCTAACCTTCTGTCCCGAGGCTTTGTTAAACCTCTCGAGACATTCTTTAATAACACTGATTTGATTTTGTCAGGCTTCTGCCAAAAGAACCAAATTGTCAGCGAAAAATAAATGGGAGTGGGTAGGTCCATACCTACTGGTCTTTATTCCTTTCCATTTTTCCTTCCGTACCTGTTTTTTTATAATAAGGCTAAGGTGTTCCATGCACAAGACAAAAAGATAGGTGGAAATGGCATCTCCTTGTCTGATGCCCCTACTAGGCTCAATCCAGTCTAGTTGATTGCCATTCTAGAGAATGCCTAGTCTGGTAGTCTCCACGCATTGCATTATATTTTTGATCCACGTATAAAGTTAGTTGACAAATAAGTATAACATTTCTCATCCGGACGACTTAAACGTACATTGCAAATGTCAAATGGTTTGTCTCAACATTTTCATGAATATATATTTTATTTTTTTTAGTACCTATGAATATATTATTAATACTATTGAACACCATGAACTGTTCAATGGTTACTGTATTGAACACTATGAGCTATTCTTATAAATGCACAACATTAACTCCACAAATTAAGCTAAACAACTATCTAAAATAATACACTTCAAACTTAATTGTTATATTGTATATATATTTTGGTTTCACTTAGAGATATTCACTTTGACACTTTCAAAAATGTAAAATTAGAATATAATAAATGTGGCAGTAGCTTGGTGAGTCATTTACTTCAATTCACTAGAAATAAAATATAGTAACTTTATGTTGGAAATCTTTTTATAAGTCTGTGATAATCTATGATTGCAGTATATTTTGACAAACAAATAATTACTCGGCGTATCGGGTTATTGATCCACAGGGAAGCGGGGCATATCAAACACTAGCTACTAAGTTATTCACGAGAAGCTAATCCCATCAAAAAGAGTGATTGAGCAATTGTAAAAGTATAACTAATCAAAAGGAACTAAGTGAGCAAGTTGATGAAAACAATAGAGTAAAAGTGGAATTCATGAGATTCAAGTGTTTAATCACCTAGTGCCAATCTAAAGTTCAACATCAAATTTGGATTCAAACAAGTGTGATAATGCATACAATGGAAGGAATTACTCCCGTAGTTCCAACGTAAAATAAGTGAACATTCATTCCCATGATATAAACACTAAACAATTCAAGAACAAGCATTCAAGTTAACCCCTTAACAAATATGCTCTCTCCCAATGTGCAATAGTCAAGTGCAATTGTGGGTGCCTTCTCCCAATTGCAAACCTTATTATTAGGGATAGCAATTCTACCCGCACCCAACGGGTTACCTGCATCCCCGCCCCAATGGGTTATAAAATACCCGCATAATTTGGGTAATGGGTGCGGGTATGGGGGGAAAGTTTTAAACCCGCGCGGGTATGGGGACGGGGGTGGGGAGAGGTATCCCCACCCCGCCCCCGCAACTGCATAGCATTAAAATGGCATTTTAAGTGGCTATTTTGTGGTACAATTATCAATGGGATCCACTTTCGATTTGGGTCGGGTCAAAGTGGATTCGGGTTCTTCGTAGTGAGACGAAGAGATTGATAGATTGTACGCACAAAACGGATAATGGGTGAATGAGATATTGATTCTCAAAGTAGACCCATTTGAGTTGGAAAATGAAGGGAAAAAGTGACCTTTTGTCCCACATTGGTTTGAGAAGATGATTTTCCCCACTATTTATACAAGAGCTTTTTTTAAGCTTATTGAATTGTATAGCATAAAGGCTTTCTTTCGCGCACGGGAAGGGGAGGTGCAAATCAAATCCTAGAATGAGATCGAAAAAGCTTGGATCAAGCCTAATTTCGTGTGCGGAGTCTCGATCTCATTTTCCAACTCAAGCCACCACGAATTGAAACTTTGTTTCACATTTCGTGGCCCACCACGAAAGTGAAACATTTGGTGTTTCAAAGTTCCGTGTGCAACCTTGTATGGTCGAAACATGGGACAACATGGGTCCAGCAATAGGCTTTTTGCCTTCTGCTTTAGGCCGTTGTGAGATTAAATTCAATCGTTACGGAATTAAATCCGCTATTAATTCCATTTTTTAATATCTGAACTTAAATCTTGGATAATGGCCATGTTGTTTCAAGAGTTACAAAATTGGTTTTAAAACCAATTTAAATGCCATGATGAATGCTATTCATTCTTTGATCCCTATATAAGAAGGGGTAGAGGGAGCAGATTTCATATAAGCACATAGTGACAAGAACACACAACACAGAAAGTGGTTTCTCGCCTCAAAACTCTGCTTCTACTACTTTCTTTGCCTAAACTGTGTTCATAGCTTTGCTCTAGTTCGCCGGGTCCGTTTGTTTGGGTGCTCAAACGTCGAACCGTAGCGCGTTTTATCCTGGGAAACCTAGGCCACGGCGCTCCTAGCACTTTTGGGAGGTGGCAAATAAGGTTTTAAGGAAAGAGTGGTCTCTTGACTCACGCTAAAAATCATTACCCAAACACGAGCCAATCTTTCCTTCTTTCGGTTTTGGATTATGCTTCTAAGCAAAAATCCTCCTTTTATGTTATAGTTTGGTTGGAATTATAATCTGTGTATTATAAATTCCATTTGGTTGATATGCATATATCTTTTCCGTAGATACTCATGCATATAACCACGGTGGTCTGATTTATATATATATTTGTGTGTGTGTATATATATATATATATATATATATATATATTTTTGAAAAATATATGGTGCTCCATTAAAAATAGGCCGAAATAATATCAGGTGGGAGTAAATCCCAGTACATAGGAACGGACTGTTGATAAGCCGTAGTAGCTAAAGCATGAGCTAGATAATTGTCTAATCTAGGACTAAAACAAAACGAACAAGACTGAAACAAAGATGCAATACGTCTGCAACTATCAATGGCATAGCCTAGATACGTACGCAACCCAACGGTTGGTGTAGTAAGATAGTGGTGCAGTGTCAAACAATCTGTGTATATCTCAACATTCTGTTCTCCCCGATCCTTCAACCACGATAGAGCTTCTTTACATGCCAGCGCCTCAGCCATAAGTGGTGAGGAGCAATTCCGGAGTGGTGCGGTGTACGCCGAGACATAACCCCCATCCGTGTCGAGTAGGACTGCCCCAACCGCAGCACGACTTGTTTCTTGCATAAAACCCCCATCCACTCGACAAATTCTCATCGGCAGTCCATGTGACGGTTCGGCAGCATAGGCTTCGCTGCCATGCAGTTCGGCATCCTCCTGCAGCAGGGCCGGCTCGGGTAGCAGCTGGGCGGCACGGGTCATGGGCAGTGGATGTGCCCGTGTCCACGCTAGCTTGGCGGCAGCGGCGGCTTTTAGCACAGTCTCCGGGCGCGGTAACGTCGCCTCCCAAACCGCCAGGTTCCTTGCTCTCCATATATTGTAAAGAATTGCTGTTGCATATAACATCCCATCAGAGTCTAGAATTTTTAGAAGTTCACCAAACCAAACATGAAAAACATTTGTGACTATATTGGGGATTGTAAGGTTGGATTTGTCCCAAATGTTTTTTGCAAGATCACACAACACTAAGGCATGCATTGTGTTCTCATGAAATATTCCACACATGGCACATCGTGGGTCCACATCCACCCTCTTCATAAGCAAGTTTGTAGTGGTAAGCAATATATCACTAATAGCTCTCCAGAGAAAAATTCTCCATTTTGGTGGGATTTTGAGTTTCCATAAGGGTAGCCATTTAGTAAATGTCTCATTATTTTATTGATAGTCCCCAACTACTAGCATGTATCCACTTTTAACGGAGTACACACCTCTTGGGTCCCCATGCCAGTACCAGGCATCATCATAATCCGGGGAGATGGGTATTCTCATAATATTTGCCACATCATCAGGTTGAAATAAATCTGTTAAGATTGAGGGATCCCAAGTACCCGTCTGTTGATCAATCAACCCTGCCACTCTGGCTTCCTGCAACTGTACTGGCATTTCCGTTTGTATCATAGGGTCATTCTCATCCTGTAACCACGGGTAGGTCCATATAAGTGTAGTCTCCCTGTTACCAATTCTGCGCCTGACCCCACCACAAACTATACTCTTTGCTGCCATGATGCTTCGCCAGTAGAAGCTGGGATTATTTCCCATTTGTGCATCAAAGAACGTTCCTTTCGGGAAATAACGAGCCTTATACACCCGTGCCACTAGAGATTCAGGTTTAGTCAACATTCGCCATGCCTGTTTTCCCAGCATTGCTAAATTAAACGCACACAGATCCTTGAACCCCAAACCCCCATACTTCTTAGGGACACACAACTTGTCCCATGCCTTCCAATGTATTCGTCTGTCAGTTCCAGAATCCCACCAATACCGATTCATAGTTCTTTCCACCGTCGTACACACTGATATGGGTAACAAGAAAACACTCATTGAAAACGTGGGCATAGATTGTGCCACAGTTTTCAATAAAATCTCCTTACCTGCCTGCGACAACAGTTTCTTATTCCATGAGCCAATCCTTTGCCTGATTTTATCCTCAACATATGCAAAAACTGCTTTTCTTGTGTCGTCCAACAAAAGAGGGGAGTCCCAAATACTTGCCAAAATTCGGGGCCTGCGTCACTCCCAAAATCTGAGCCACATTGTTCCTGTCAACACTACTTGTATTTCTACTATAGCATATACTTGACTTGTGATAATTAACCGCCTGCCCAGATAGATCCTCGTACACAGATAGGCACCTTTTAATTTCATTTGCTTCCTCCACATTGGCCTTAAAAAACAGAAGACTATCATCCGCAAAGAATAAATGGGAAACTGGGGGGGGGGGGGGGGCACCCCTCACTACCCTGCATCCATGTATTGCTCCCACATTATGTGCCTGCTGTAACAATAGGGACAATCCTTCTGCACAAATAATAAATAGATATGGGGACAAAGGATCCCCTTGCCTTAATCCACGAGTGGGTATAATAGGATCACACCTTGAGCCATTCACCTGAATATTGTATGAAACTGATGTCACACACTTCATAATCAATTCCACCCAGCCACCATGAAAGCCCAAAGCCAGCATCATTTTACGAAGGAATGACCATTCTACACAATCATATGCCTTTGCC
This sequence comes from Ipomoea nil, assembly GCF_001879475.1. NCBI lineage: Eukaryota > Viridiplantae > Streptophyta > Magnoliopsida > Solanales > Convolvulaceae > Ipomoea > Ipomoea nil. The sequence continues at coordinate 1,632,490 of NW_017619532.1, forward strand.
ATGTCCAATTTGAGAGCACTCCATCCCCCCACTCCACACTGTTTCCTGTTCAAAAAATGCCCCACTTCCGCAGCTAAAAGTATATTATCCGTAATTAGCCTATCCGGGATAAAAGCACTTTGTGACTCAGATATTACATCCTCCATTAACGGCTTCATTCTGTTAGCCAGCATTTTTGCCATAATTCTATAAATCACATTACTGAGAGCTATAGGGCGCAAGTCAGTCACATATTCCGGGGTGTTCTTCTTAGGGATCAATACAACATCGGTTTCAGTCAAACCAGGCGGGAAATCACAGGATTCAACACAATTTATTATAAAGCTCGCCACATCCCCCCTACCACATCCCAAAAGTGCTGATAGAAACCCGGATTCATTCCATCCGGGCCCGGTGCCTTATCCGGGAACATTACAAACAGTGCACTCTTAACCTCATCCAACTCAAAAGGCCGTAGCAGAGACTCATTCTGTGCCTGCGTGACTCGCGGAGTAATCCCCTCAAAAAAACCCTCCCCAGTTCTCGGGGTTCCAGCACAGAAAATACGTTTATAATATTGTAAAATAACATTTTTCATAGGTTCCCCCTCCACCCAATCCCCATCATCATTCATCAATCTAGAAATAGTATTCTTCTTTTTTCGGTGAGAGGCATACCTGTGAAAAAACTTCGTATTAGAGTCCACCTCCTTCAGCCAGTGTTGCTTGGCCCTCTGTCTCCAATAGGCATCCTCCTGAACTTCAGTACAACTTAGCAGTTGTTCTAGGCGCTGAAACTCTGCAAGCGAGGCCGGGTCGGTGTGTCCCCTGAGTCGCTGCTGTTCTGTTGTCAGCTCACTAATTCGTTTTCCATACTTGTGGTACCGATCTCCACCCCAACGTGTTAACCGATTCCCACAGTACTGAATACAACTCTGTAAACCCTGCCCCCTCCCCTCTTGCCAAGACTGCTCTACCACATTCCTGCACCCCTCATCATGCAGTCATGCCATCTCAAAACGGAATCCCCTCCTACCAGGTCCCATTCTCCCAACAGACTCATGGATCCCCAGAAAGAGAGCCGAATGATCAGATTTCCGGGTTCTCAGATTCATCACCTTGGCCCCTGTCACTATACCCCGCCACTCATTCGTTACCAGTACCTTATCGAGCTTCTCCTCCATCCAGTTTTCAGTCCCCTTCCCCTTCTCCCATGTGTACGGATATCCATTCATAGGCAATTGAGCAAGCCCACAGTCCTCAATAGCCTCCCCAAAATAATGTAGAAGGCTATTCGGATGCGGATTCCCCCCTCTCTTCTCATTCTGATATAGTAAATCATTAAAATCTCCAATGACAACCCATAGGAGGTTTGACCGACCCGATAACGTTCTCAAGAGATCCCATGACTCAGTGCGCCTTGTTCGTTCAGGGTAACCATAATAACCTGTCATTCGCCATTCCGGAAAACCAGCAATAGTTACCACAACATCAACATAGTTCGTTGAGTAACTTAGCAGCCGGGCCGTACTATTCCTTTTCCACAATAACGCTATACCACCGCTTAAACCATCACTATCAACATAGAAAAGCCCCTCATAACCAATCTTAACTCGAAAACGCTCTGCATGATCACGTGCAACTTTAGTCTCCATCAGAAATACAAAGTCGGGTTGCTTACGGGATACCATGTCCACAAGTTCCTGAACTGTCCGTGGATTACCCAAGCCACGGCAGTTCCAGCTGAGGGTACTCATTGATCCGGGCGGGTCTGGGAACCAGAACCCGCCAGCTGCAAGTTTTTTGAAAGCTCGGCCATAACAACATCCTCTCCTTCATACCTCCGTCCCCCACCCTCCACATCCTCCCGGCGGCGCTTGGCCACCGCTACAACATCCGCCTCTACGGCCTCCACGGACTGGTTCTCAACCACCGTAGACTGCCCCGCTGCCACGTGGTCAGTTTGCTGTTTCCGCCCCACGGCGTGCCTTCCCGACGGTAGGAGCCAGCTACCGCCCACCGGCCTAGGACCACGACTCCCCCCCGCCCGCAATTCCGGGCCGAACAAGTATTCCTCCACCGGGATTTTCGAGTCCCTGGCTCCCCGGCAAAATTGATACGAGTGTCCAAGCATCCCACAAAAATAACAATACGTATGTAGGCGCTCATACTTGAACGTGACCCAGCAGCTTGTCTTATCCCGCTTAATAAAATTCATCCGTCTCTTCAAGGGCTTATCAACAGACAACAAAACCCTAATACGATGAAACACCTTCCATGGTACTTTGTCGAAGCGGTCATCACTCTTAACAAACTTGCCCAAGAAATTTCCAATCTGTTCCAAGATTCGAGAGGACGAGTATCCCTTCGGCACTCCGTGCAATTGGACCCATAGATCCACCGTATCCAATACTACATCAACCGGCATGACTCCGTCAGGGACTTGCTTGCATACTAGTGTGTTATTATCAAAGGACCAGGGCCCCTCATTCAGAACACGTTCCATGTCCGTTACATGATGGAAAACAAACAGGAAACGGCCAGGTTCTATCTCCGTTGCCTCAACCCCACTGACCGGCTGCCAAACGGATGCCAAGACCTGACTCATAAATTCCAACCTGACTAGCTTCCGTGTCAAAAATCTCCCCACAACCCCCAGCTCTCCTCCACATCTCCGCCCCCCCCCCCCCCCCCCCCCCCCCTCGGCCTCCGGCTCTTCAATCGGCAAGAAGGCCGTTGCCTCCTCCTCCAAAACGACGTCCGCCCACCGAGCCGTTAGGGCCGCCACTGCAGGTTCCTCCGTTGTTGATGCCATCTGCGTGCAAGCAGATGTCCAGCGCTGGTCGTAGATACGAATTCTACCGTAGAAATAAGTCGATGGATCGACCGGAAGTCGATGGATCGACCGGAAAGAAAACCTAGAAAACCCTAGGTAGAGAGCGAATATATATATATATATATATATATATATATATATATATATATATATATATATATATATATATATGTATGTATATGTATTGTGTTATTATATTTAAGTCGACTTATCAAAGTACTATGTTATTTATTTAATCTGTTAGATTTTTGGGTAGTAAGGGAAAATCCTAACTCACTAATATTACAGCTTCTAATTATTTTTTGGTGCTAGTGGCTAAGATTTTATACACTAATGTTGAAGTTGGAAGCAAATGTAATATTCAAGTTGGTAGTTATTTGGTGAAGACTTTGATGCATTAATATTATAAATTGTAGTAATAAAAATTTTATTAGATGTAAGTTTCATATTATTAATGAGACTAAGGTTACATGCAAAATCCCCACGGGTATTCCCCGCACCCGCAAAATCCCCACGGGGACGGTTATGGGAAGGAATTTCATTACCCGCGCGAGTGCGGGTATGGGGAGTGGGGTTGGATTGCGGGGACAGGGGCGGGGTATATATCCCCCGCTCCCGCCCGCCCCATTGCCATCCCTACTTATTATTATTAAGTGTTTGTGCGGGAAGTTAGAAAGGAGGATTTTGTTTTTAATAATAGTATTGATTGATTAGATTAGATTAATAGTAAAATAACAGGTTCTTTTTTATTTTTTATAATTTTAGAACATTATGGTTTCTCGAATTATGATTTTTTTTTTTATTGCTAGCCTTATTATTATTAAGTGTTTGGACGGAAAGTTAAAATGAAAGATTTTGTTTTTAATAATAGTATGGAGTATAGGTTATTAATAACCGGTTCTTTTTCAGAATTTTTTTGGAAAAATCTTCCTTATATTCATTATATTTGTAGTAAAATAACGCTATGTAGTTTTAATCTAAATTATCAATAAGCAATTCTTAAGATTGATCTGAAACGAATCCTTGATGATGACCTTTGGTCTTTTGAGCAAAGTCTGCTTATCCTCTCTAAGATGCAACCAGACGTTCCTCCTCATGCTATGGAACTCAACAAGGCTAATTTCTGGGTACAACTTCATGATCTGCCCATTGGTTTCTACTCAGAAAAATGGCAAAATCTATTGTAGACTTTATTGGCACTTATGTCCACTTTGATGAAGGAAACTACAACGGTTGGTGGTGATCCTTTCTCAGAATCAGAGTAACCATTGACATCTCAAAGCCATTATTGCGTCGGATGCGTATCAGGAAGAGCGGTGGTGAATCGGCATGGATATCCCTCAAGTATGAGCGACTTCCTCACTTTTGCTTTATTAGTGGCCTTATTGGGCACATAAGAAGTTTTGTTCAAAGCTCTTTGAGGGTGTTATTTTGACCATACGGAGCCTGGTTTCGTGCTCCTAGCCGTCGTGGTCTGCCGGCGGCTGGCTGCCGATGGCTTGTTCTGGATGATGAGTAGCGCTCTGTAACAAACCATCCTAACAGCCCTGGACAAAGTGGTACGATGTCAGGAGAGAGTGGTAGCACGGTACCGGGTACAGTGTATGATCGTATCACGCCACAGTCTACAGAAAGAATATAATGAAGAGCGTCCACATGTCCTCCATCCATACAGATATGGACACAGATGGTGGTATAGCGTGTGATGCTGCTGAGAATGATGCATTAGTGATCCTCGAGCATAAACGTCGATGTATAGACCCTAATGGGCCAACATTGCAGCCTATCTTGATTTTTTCTGATGTTGTTAGGCTTGACAACTTCTCAAAAAATGGCTTTTGGGCGGGACCTGTGGATCAGGCCCGCCCAGAACAATAAGTATCTTCGCTTGGAACTGTCGTTGGCTTGGGAACCCGGCGACAGTTAAAGTGTTAGTGGACCTAGTCCACACCAAGAAACCCAACATTATATTTCTTGAGGAAACTTTCGTGCGCCTTAGTAAATTGCAAGTCATTAAAACAAAATTGGGTTTTTTGGTCTGTTTAATGTAAATAGTTTGGGCCGCAGAGGTGGGTCGGCTTTGTTTTGGACAGAGCGGACCGAGGTTGAGATCAAGTCCTACTCTATGCATCCAACCGTTATGCTGTGCATCTGTATGCACCATGCATGGTGCATACGGATGCCAAAACGACGTCGTTTTATTAAAAAACGCGCGTCTCCCCTTTAAAAAAAAATTCAGGTTCGATTCCCAGCAACAACATTATATTGTTCATTCATTCTGGAATTTTAGTTCATAGATTATGGAATTATAGTTCATTGATTATGGAATTATAGTTCATCGATTATGGAATTGTAGTTCATCGATTCTGAAATTTTAGTTTATAGATTATGGAATTTTAGTTCATTCATTCTGGAATTTTTAGTTCATTCATTCTGGAATTTTTAGTTCATAGATTAGATTATGGAATTATAGTTCATCGATTATGGAATTATAGCTCATCGATTATGGAATTATAGTTCATCGATTATGGAATTTTAGTTCATATGTTGTTGCTGGGAATCGAACCTGATTTTTTTTTTAAGGGGAGACGCACGTTTTATTAAAACGACGTCGTTTTGGCATCCGTATGCACCATGCATGGTGCATACGGATGCACAGCATAATTTGCCCTATGCATCATATCGACGTGGAAGTCTGTCTAAGGCCTTGTTTGGCAAACAGCGGTTAGCGGTTAGCGTTAGCAGATTGTGTTAGCGGTTAACAAATAGTGAATTATGTTAGCGGGTTTGACCAGCGGATTATATCAGCGGTCTATAAAAAGATGTTTGGTAAAATTAGCGGTTAACATGTAAAATGACGAAAAGGGTATACATATAATATAATAATAATAATAATAATAATAATAATAATAATAATAATAATAATAATAATAATAATAATAATAATAAGAAAACAAAGAAAAAAAAAAACAAACAAAAAAGATGTGGGATTCTAATCCCACATCGAAAGTAAAACAAATAAAAGGGGCGTTGGCTCCCTTATAAAAGGGAGCTCAACGCACCTTCAATTACAGTATTCTCTTGCCCATCCCACATCGGATGGGCAAGAGTTGTGAAGCCTGAGGCTTCTTTATTTAATTAAAGAAGCCTCAGGCTTCGTATTCTTGTATAATAATAATATATAACGTTAATTAATTTTTTTTAAAATTGGAGGGTGTTTTGGGAAAGGAAAAATCCTTTCCCAACACGCTGCTAATAGCAGCGTGTTGAAGATCAGCGGTTTGGAGCAAATCGCTGCTCCAAACCGCTGAGTAACCAAACATGATTTTTGGCGTTTTGACTAAAGTCAAAATGTCAAAATGGTGGATCCGCCAAAATTTTGGCGGATTTGGCATTAACCAAACAAGGCCTAAGTGTCGGAGATAATAGATGGAGATTTACCGGTTTCTATGGCGTCCCAGAGCAACACACACGCTCTGAATCATGGGACCTCCTGAAGCGTTTGTCTTTCCTTAAATCCCTTCATTGGGTTGTTATGGAAGACTTTAATGATATCCTCAACCCGGATGAGAAGAGGGGCGGCAATCCTCAACCTAGAAGACTAATTGAGGGCTTTAATGAAGCAGTGGAGTTCAGTGGTTTGAGAGATTTCAGCTTCCAAGGTCATGAATTCACCTAGGAAAGATCTAAAGGCACTGCTAATTGGGTGGAGGCGAAGCTGGATCGAATTTTGGTTTCTGATTCTTGGTGCGATGTATTCACTCACGCGAGAACTTTCTCTATTGTAGCGGCGAAAAGCGATCATTCTCCTCTCCACCTCCAAATTCTTCTTCATATCTCTCCTACTCACTCGGGGAGATTCCGTTTTGAGAATATGTGGTTGCGAGACTATATGTGCAGAGAAATCATGATCCAGAGCTGGTCTTAGAGACATGGGCAACTTCTGACTGATCGCATGGACAGATGCGACAAAGCTATCTGGAATTAGGGAAGGAACTTTGAGAAAGATTTCACTAGACGCATTGAGTACTGGAAACGTCAATTGGAGGTTACAAAGCACATGCGAGATGTCAATGGAATTTCTCTCTTCAAAGAGGCTCAACGCCAATATCTGTTGGTCCTTAGGCAACAAAATGACTATTGGCGCCAAAGAGCCAAGCAGTTCTGGCTCAAAGAAGGGGACACCAATTCTACTTTCGTCCACAATTCTGTTCGTCGGCGCAAGCAGAATAATCAAATTGACAGATTGAAAAGTGAATACGGAGTCTGGGTGGATAAAGGTACAAACCTCGATTCTTTAATTACATCCTATTTTACTAATCTTCTACAATCTGTTGGAGATACAAGTAATACAACGCCCTTCCCTATTGAGGGCATTGTCTCGAAAATCTCTTAAGCCCAGAACACTATTTTAGCTAGACGGGTTGTTCTACATGAGGTTAAATATGCCCTTTTTGACATGAAACCAGACAAATCCCCAGGTCCCGATGGGTTGAGCCCGAGTTTTTTTCAACATTTTTGGGATATCATTGGCTCGAAATTACTTGGTTTCTGTAATGATTGTTTCCAATCTGATAAATTACCAGAGGGTCTTAACAGGACCCAGATTGTTCTTATCCCTAAGAAAGCCAAGCCAGAAACTATGAATGATTTAAGGCTCATTGCCCTCTGCAACATCTTGTATAAATTGGTTTCCAAAGTTTTGGCCAATAGGATTAAGCCTCTCCCGAATCCCAAATAGCCTTTGTACCAGGTAGACTCATCACTGATAACATCATGATTGCCTATGAGTTTAATCACTATCTTAAGAGGAAAACTCAAGGTAAAATTGGCTTTGTTGGAGTTAAGTTGGATATGAGTAAGGCTTTTGATAGGGTCAGGAGGGAATTCTTAAGAGCTATTCTCCTCAAATTAGGCTTTTCTGTCCATATTATTAATCTTATTTGGGAGTTGGTATCCACTGTTGAGTTTAGGATTTTGTTGGAAGGTAGAGAGGTTGGTACAGTCTTTCCTAAGAGAGGTCTCCGGCAAGGAGATCCAATCTCCCCCTATCTCTTTATTATTGTGCTGGAGGTTTTTCATTCTATGATTCAAAGAAAAGTCAGTGAGGGGTCAATCCATGGTATCTCAATCGCTAGACATGCCCCCATTATCTCTAATCTCTTTTTTGCCGACGACTGCTACATATTCTATAGAGCCACCTTACCTGAATGTTTGATCCTTCGCAACATCATTGATTCTTTCGCTAATGCTTCGGGCCAAACTGTGAACTACTCTAAATCTACCCTAACTTTTAGCAGAAATGTTTCAAAGGATTCCAAAGGGGCTGTTTGTGGGGTTTTGAATATGAGTGAGGGAACCTTGAGTGGCAATTACCTTGGTCTACCGTCTCTAATAGGTAGAAACAAGAGGGAAATATTGGGATTTATCAAGGAAAAAGTGGTGTAAAGGATTAAGAGTTGGACAAACAGACACCTTTCGAGGGTCAGGAGGGAAATCCATCTAAAAATGTAATCCAAGTCATTCCTACATATGCCATGAGTGTGTTCCTTTTGCCTTTGGAAATGGGGAGAGAAATATAGAGGATCATGAATGCCTTTTGGTGGGGTTGTGAGGGAGAGAGGAGCAGGGGTATAAGATGGAAGCGGTGGGATTCCCTTTGTATTCCTAAACAATGGGGTGGTATGAATTTCAAGAAAATACATGACTTCAACATTGCCCTTTTAGGCAAACAAGCTTGGAGGCTAATTCAATTCCCCAATTCCCTACTATCTAAACTTTACAAAGCTAAATATTATCACTCAAGTTCATTTTTTGAAGCTACCCTGAGCAGTAACCCCTCTTTTGTTTGGCGAAGTATCATGGAGGTTCAGAATGTCTTACAGCAAGGGTGGAGATGGAGAGTAGGTGACGGTTCCTCGATTAATGTTTGGAAGGATTCTTAGCTTCCAAACAAAAATTCACCTCATGTGCAATCCCCTATGCCTGACTCTCTTGAAGATTTACATGTGGATTCTCTTCTTAATGTTTCAAAAACAGCTTAGGACTTGGATCTTCTTGATGCTTTATTTGTTCCTGATGATGTTAAACTCATTAAAAACATTCTTATTGTAGAGGTTAAACATCAAGACAGGATTATCTGGGTTGAAGATGAGAAAGGAGCCTATTCTGTCAGAAGTTGCTACAAGAGATTGCAAAGTTAGCTGAGTTCTGAGGAGATCCTTTTCTGGACAAAATCTTGGAAGTTAAAGCTCCCTCCCAAAATCAAATTGTTCTTCTAGCAACTATGTTCCTTTACACTACCAACTATGGATCTTCTAAGGTCAAAACGAGTTCAGGTCCCCTCCACTTGCCAAATGTGTAACCTTGATGATGAAACTACCTTCCACTTATTTGTCACATGCCCCCTCGCTCGTAGCTGCTGGAACTATCTTGGCTTCGTTGTTATTTACCAGGGCTGCATTGATTTGCTTGGATGGTTAGAGACTAACTTCAAATCTCTCTCTGATAATGAACTTTGCATTATGATATCTATCTGCTGGAAATTATGGGCTGCAAGAAACGATAAAGTGTGGAACCATGTTATGTCTTCTATGCACAGTTGCACACTATCATTAATGAGGCTCAAACATTTGTTTATGAATGGCAGTAGGTTAATCTTAGAGTGGAGCATTCTGGAATTGATCCTAGTCATGTTGAAAGATGGTCTAAACCTCCGGATTGGTAGCTTAAGCTCAATATTGATGCTACTCTGGACCAAAACAGTTCGAAAATGGGCTTCGGTTTTGTCCTCCGTAATTTAAATGGTGATTTTTTGTCAGCTGTTCAGATCCCTTATATTGGTTTCTGTAGACCAGGAGGCGGAGGCAATGGCAGTTCATGAAGCTCTTAAATGGATAAAGGCTCAAGGATTTGATCATGTTCGGCTTGAGATCGATTGCATCAAGGTCATTCAGGGTCTTCAAAACCAATCTATGTTTTCCTATTTTGACCTTATTTTATATGACATTAGAAGTATAGCTAGAGAACTCTGCAATCTCAGCTTTTCGTTTGTTAAACGATCTGCGAATAAGGTCGCCCACTTGCTAGCTAGGGAGGCCTTACTCAGTCATGACTGATCGTATGGACTGCTTTTCAGTTCCCTATCCCTTTCTTGTTCATGCTTTGGAGCTAGACTCCCTTTAATATATGCAGTTCGTTTCTTTCCAAAAAAAATCAATAAGCGATTCTTTTTTCTTCTTCTTCTTCTTTTTTTTTGGCAAAATCTTTCTTATATTCATATTCATTAGATTAATAGTAAAATAACGTGTAGAAATAATTTTAGAACATTATGGCTACTCGAATTATGAATTTTTGTATTTTTCTTTTTTTAACTGCTAACCTTATTATTATTAAGTGTTTGGCGGGAAGTTAAAAAAGGATAGATTTTGTTTTTAATAATAGTATTTTTCATGCATGGGCACAATTTTTTGATATATATATATATATATATATATATATATATATATATATATATATATATATATATATATACTAGTTTTTCTACGCGAATAGGATAATGCCCAATACTTATTTTTAAATAAGTATTTCAAAGTATATCAATGCAATATTATATAGAAGATGTTCATGCATAGGTAAATAAATGTTGAATTTGTTTATTTAAATCAGTAATTTAAAGTATATAAATACAAGATAATATATGAGAGATTGATTATATATAACTGTCACAAAAATAAATGTTTGCAACTTTGTAATAACGTTAAACTAAGTACAAAGTCTAAAAGCGATAGTCTAAATAAATAAAGCATAATTGAAATATTAAGTTTTGTTTTCAATAATCAAAAGAAGATTAATTAAACGAAAAAAAAAAAACAGAACTTAAATTTATTTTTTTTTTTTAATGAAAGAAAATCAAATGATTATCAAAGCTCCTGATTTATAATCATTGAATGCTATGTATTTAGTCGGGCTAATTATTTGACCAAAGTTTATGTTTAATTTTATATTTTATTTTTTAATACATTTTAACATATTCGTAGTATATGTTTAACAATTTTGCTAACTCTAATTGGAATGAGATTCTAACCTAAGACCTTTCTTATAGAAATTAATGAGTAAGTTAAGAATAATAAATAGTTAACGGAATATTAATCAAAATACTATGAACCATTCATTTTAAGAAACCAGTAGTACCGACATGACCTCCCACATAAGGGAGCAACCAGATACCAGTGGACCACAAGCCACTTAATAAAAGTATATATTGTTTTAATGTTATGATACTAAGTAGATATAAGTTTATTGAAATATAAATATAACTATACACTGTAATATTTAATTATACTTTTGAAATCTCTATCTCTTCTATATATCTCTATCTCTATCTCTATCTTCATCTCCATCTCTATCTCCATCTCTATCTCTATCTCTTCTCTATATCACTATCTCTATCTCTCTCTCCCCTCTCTCTCTCTCTCTCTCTCTCTCTATATATATATATATATATATATATATATATATATATATATATATATATATATATATATATATATATATATATATATATATATATATATATATATATATATATATATATATATATATATATATATATATATATATATATATATATATATAAAGCAAAATGATTAGAGAAAAATTTTTCCCTCCAAAATGTGAAAGCATTTATTGTATTCACATTACTTTATAAATTCATGTAATTTTAATTACAAATCAACATCAACATCAACATAATTATAAAATTAATCAACATAACATGTCTATATCAATAATTTATAAAATATATTATATATTATATTATATATTTTATATTATATATTATATTATATATTATATATTATATCTCTATCCCTTCTCTTCCCTATCTCTATATCTATATCTCTATCTCTATCTCTATATCTATATATATTAAATCAAAATGATTAGGGAAACATCTCTATCTCTTCTTTCTCTTTCTCTCTCTCTCTCTCTCTCTCTCTCTCTCTCTCTCTCTCTATATATATATATATATATATATATATATATATATATATATATATATATATATATATATATATATATATATATATATATATATATATATATATATATATATATATATAGGAGAGTAATTCACAAAATTAATTTGAATTGTAATTGTTGATCCATAATTGAGAATTAACATTGCAATAATTATGTTATGTTTCTAACATTAATTGATTGGGGATAAATTTAAAATTCAGAATTAATATTTACATGAAAATCTACACCTACTTCAACACTATAAATAAACCATCATTCACAGGACCACAACCAATACTACAATTATGTTTTGGTCGTGGCTGTAATGGGGTGGATGGTTGTGGCTAGAATAGGGAAAAGAATATTTCTGGGAGTTTAGATCTCTGATAGAGCTTTATATACTACAATTATGTTTTGGTCGTGGCTGGAATTGGGAGGATGGTTGTGGCTAGAATAGGGAGAATAATATTTCTGGGAGTTTAGATCTCTTATAGAGCTTTATATTGTGCGATGTGGGGAAGATGAATCAAGAAATGCGCAGTAGACATGAAGAAAAAACTGAGGATAAAAATCATACCTTGCTTCTGAACCTGGGGCCTTGATTCTTGGAGCTGTTCTTTCTTGGAAGCAGAGGCACTGTTAGCCGTAGCTCATGAACGCGAAGAAGAAGAAACAGCTTACGTAAAAAGACTATTTTACCCTCATGAATAAAAAAAATTATAAAAGTTTAAATTTTTTCGGCCAATTTCCACCGGTGATTTGGCCGGAATGACCAAATCTGCTAAAAAAACATAATTAAAGGACTAAATTGTTAATTTTAAAAGTCACGGAGCGAAATTAACACGCTCCCTATAGTCATAGGACCAAAAGTGTAATTTGCTCATTTATTAAATTAATAATAATATGTGCATCGCACGGGACACTTACTAGTTTAACTATAAAATGTAAAACTTATTATTTTAAAAAGGTTTATCTGTGTAAGAACTATATTGATTTTATATAGATTTCTCATTTTTTTAAAATAAAATAATAAATCAATTAACATTTTTATAATATAATAAAAAATAGAATTTTTAATATAACAAATGCTGGACCAATACATGGTTACATTTTTTTTAATATCTGGCCCAAAGCTAATTCATTGTTGCAGCCCAATACCTAAAATTCATTAAACTCATAAATATTGGCTAATTTTTCCCTCCAAATTGTTGTTGCTTTTATATAGTAAAGATAAAGATACTAAAGATGTTGAAATTTCACATATACTAGTATTTGCGTCCGTGCGTTGTACGGATTGGATTTGTTATAATATTTTAAAAATATTTAGATCGATATACAATTGTATAAATTATAACATCGAATATTATCAATGCTCGAATTCGAGTAAATAATTGCTCAATTAATAGCTAACGTGTAGATATACGCATTCGGTGTTACAACTTTAGAGATTTTATATATCAGTGTTTAGAATTTATATTAATTGGGCTAATTAGCTCGTTGTCTAGCAACTCAGTTATATAAATTATTCATATGAAAGATATATTTTCTATGTAGATATATAGCAATTTTGTCATCTTTGTATATAAAAAAACATAATATCAATGACTTGAATTATACATGATTGAAAATCTCTTTGTAGACGACATTGGTAATAGTAACGGAATATTATCCATCCTCGTCTAGAGTTAAAACCATCAGACCATCAGGATGGGTGACTCGGGAAAAAGTCACATATAATTAACCGTGATTAAAGACTGATTTTTTCAGCAACGTGAGTTAGTGTTTGACCCTGACTTTTGTTGATAGTCATGACATATGTGAGCATCAACGTGAATTGTTTTTGTTAGAACTTGAAGGGAAATCTCGTATCAGAAGAGTGGAAAACATTTTAATTGAAGATTTTACTTTTTTTGAATAGTATAGATATAAATTGGTGTAAATAATAATTAATAAATTATTATTTCCTTATAAAATTATATAGAATTTCAAATGGATTTTCTCATTTATTACGCAGAATTTGTTTCCGTTATTCTCACAATTATAATGGTTTAATTATTCTCAGAATTTGATAATCATTTTCCATTTTAAGTACATATTAACTTTAATTTGTGATAAAAATTCTTTAGATATTAGTTAACTTTCATATAAAATTTTGTTACCAATTAAGCTTTATTTTTTTTTACCAATTAATTAATATTCATATTAATTTGGGTAGGACCGTGGTAGATGAGGATTTTACTTTTATTAATAGATAAATTAGTGTAAATAATAATTAATAAATTATTACTTCTTTATAAAATTACGCAGAATTTCAAACGAATTTTCTCATTTGTTACGGAGAATTTGTATCCATTATTTTCACAATTATAATAATTTAATTGTTCTCAGAATTTGGTAACCATTTTCCATTTTTATGTATATATTGACTTTAATCTGGGGTAACAGTTCATTAGATATTAGTTAATGTTCATATAAAATTTTGTTACCAATTAAACTTTATTAATTTTTACTTATTATTTAATAATTAATATTCATATTAATTTGGGCTGGAATGTTGCAAATGAGTATTATAATTTTATTAAAGTCATTTTTCTAAAGAAATTAAAATTAATTAAAGTAAATCTAATCATGATATATTTATTTGTAACTGTATATTAATTTGATTTTGAAAGCATGGGTTCACATATTAAAATTTTTTTTTTTAATTATTCCCATTGTAAACATAAACAATATTGCAATAATTAATTTATGATATTTATCAAATTGTGTTTTTTTAAATATAAAATTTTCTAATGTTTAGAGATTAAAAAATATTTTAAAATTATTTTTTATTAGTAAGTCTTTTTATTTTTAAAATATTTTTCAGCAACTCAAGCACTCCCTTTTTTTTTTGAAAGCAAAAGGAAACCATTCATTAATAACGTAAAAGATCGAAAATACAACCGGGTGGAAACTGAGTCCACACTTCCGAGCCAGCCATAGAACCGGTCGCCCGAGCTAACGCATGAGCTACACGATTCGCTGATCTCTTGACATGGGAGACATGCACACTCCCGATGTCCCTAGCAATCAATCTACATTGCCTCACAAACAAACCAACATAAGAAAAATCAACAGAATTAGAATTAAAAGCATTACAAAAAAGTAAACAGTCTGATTCTAAGGTAATATTATTCAGTCCCTGTTCCTTTATCCATGTTAAAGCTTCCTTTGCTGCAAGAACTTCGGCTTCATACGGATCCTTTGCCCCACCAAGTCTTCCCAGTTTTGCCGCAAAGAAACAACCCTCGCTGTTGCGTATTACCGCCCCAAAGCCCGAGCCGTCATTAAATACAGCAGCATCAATATTACATTTAAGTGTATTTGCCAGTGGCGGTGTCCATAGCTCTTGAGGGTCCGGGTCCCTAGGAACACGTCGCTTCTTGGCGTAAGTCGCATGCCATACAGACCTCAGCCGGAGAACAAGATCCCGAGACGCTGCCGCGGTTGGAATTTTGTCGTGCCAAACTTCTTCATTTCTCGCCTGCCAGATCGCCCAGAACACACAAGCTAGTAGAACTGCTTTGTCTACCAGCGGGAGTCCCAACACAGTATCCATATGAACAAGGAGATCTTTCCCTTGCAGGACGTCATCTCTATCCCATACCGCTTTCGCATAACTACACTCACAGAAAAGATGAGCCATAGTTTCCGTAGCATGGCCGCAAAGTGGACAACCTCCTCCGAGCCACACTCTCTTCGACCGAAGATTCTCGCGAGTCGGAAGAACATTGCGTGCGCAACGCCATAAAAAAATTGCGTACCTTAGGCGGGATCGGCAGTGTCCATAGTGCCTTCCATGCTTTGAAAACACCCTCTGGTTCCACCTGAACTCGTTCCTGGGCAAGTAATCTGTAACCTTGTTGCACGGTGTAGCAGCCCCGCAGATCACCAGGCCATCTCCAGCCATCCGTTAGGTTGGTGTGAATTGGGGTGGCAAGAATTCTTGGAACATCTTCTGCCACAAAAATGTCGCGAATGATGTCCCTATCCCAGTGTCCTCGGTCGGTCAGAAGCCCAGCAACAGTCGCGTCACGAAGTTCATCAATAACTGGGGTAGTTAAAGGCTTATTCGAATTCTCGGCGAGCCAATTCCAACCCCAAATTTTGGTACACGCACCATTGCCAACTCGTCTAGCAATTCCCTTCGACAGCACCTCCTTTCCGGCCATAATACTCCGCCACATAAAACTTGGATTATTTCCCAGTTGGGCGTCCATAAAGTCCGTATTAGGAAAATACCTCGCCTTCATCAGTCTACACACCAAAGAGTCTGGTTGTGTCAGTAAACGCCATCCTTGTTTGGCCAGCAAAGCAATGTTGAAATCGTGAAGCTTCTTGAAACCGAGTCCCCCGAGTGATTTTGGTGTGCACATTCTGCCCCAACTCAGCCAGTGTATTCCACGAGCCCCGTGTGTTCCACCACCCCACCAATAGCGGTTAAACATTTTCTCTAAAGTGTCGCAAACGCGCAACGGTAACAGGAACACTGACATAGTGAAAATGGGTAAAGATTGAGCGACACTTTTAAGTAGAACCTCCTTGCCTGCTCTAGATAAAAACCGGTGTTTCCATGACCCAATGTGTGCCCGAATATTTTCCTCAATATATCTGAAAATCGCTATTTTGTTACGGCCCAGAAGTGATAGCAAACCCAAATAACGACCCAGGTCCTGAGCTTCGTGCACCCCCACAAGATCCGAGACCAAAGCACGTACATTACCAGGGGTATTGCGACTATAGACCGCACTCGATTTGTCAAAGTTGATCAACTGACCTGAAGCTGAGCTGTATAGAGCCAAACATTCCTTAATTTTCAAAGCCTCCTGATGGTTAGCCCTGAAAAATAGTAAACTATCGTCAGCGAAGAAAAGGTGAGAGATGGCCGGAGTACCCTGAGCCACCCTCACCCCATGGATATCCCCTCGTGCCTCCGCTTGTTGCAAAAGGATCGAAAGACCCTCGGCACACATGATAAAGAGGTATGGTGACAAAGGGTCACCCTGCCGTATACCCCGGGATGGGCAAACACGACCCGCAGCCACACCGTTAACCAAAATAGAGTAATTAACAGTGGTGACGCAGTGCATGATCATTTCCACCCATTCGTTATTGAAACCAAAAGCACGCATAATCCCGGCCAGAAAATCCCATTCCATTCTATCGTACGCTTTTGCCATATCTAGCTTAAGCGCAGCCCACCCTAGTAAACCTTCCGTTTTCCTTTTTAGGAAATGCCCGATCTCACCAGCCATTAAAATATTATCTGTCAAGAGCCGGTTCAGCACGAAGGCGCTCTGCGATTGCGACACAACTTGATCCAGACTGCCCTTCAGTCTATTGGCAAGCATCTTAGCAACCACTTTATAAGTGACATTACAAAGAGCTATGGGTCGCAGGTCAGACACCTTAACCGGAGTGGACTTCTTGGGTATAAGAACGATGTTAGCATCATTCATACCCGAAGAGAAACTTCTGGTTTCAACACACTTTATTAGGAACATAGACAAATCATGCCCCAGCACCGGCCAAAAGTGTTGAAAAAAGGCCGGTGTCTAGCCATCGGGTCCAGGCGCCTTATCGGGGGCCATATCAAAAAGTGCCGCTTTCACTTCCGCAACTGTGAAAGGCTGTATCAGTGAGGCGTTAACCTCAGCTGTCACCTTAGGTTGGACACAGTGGAAGAGATCGGCACTACACGCACTTGAGCAGAAAATGGATTCGTAATACCTGATAATCTCGGCGTTCATGGCCTCGCCTTCCTGCCATTCATCATTCGGGTCCTTTAACCGTGTTAATTGGTTACGTTTGCGGCGCGCCGTTGCAGACTTATGAAAATATTTCGTATTGGCGTCGCCTAGTTTAAGCCAGAGCTGTTTAGATCTCTGTCTCCAGAAGGCTTCTTCTGCAATGAGAAGATTCTCCAGCTCCAGTTCCACAGCAGCAAACTGCTCAACAGCCTGGGCCGAACGGTCCTCCTTAACCCGATCAAGAATGCGGCGCAGGTCCTGAATGCGATTGCCGAAGCGACGGTGGTGTTCCTTTCCCCATTTCCAAAGCCGTGTACCACACATGGCTAAGCGATCCTGGAAGCTCATCCCCACCGACGTCCGCCAAGCTTCACCTACCACCACGGCACACCCCTCCTCCAATAACCATGCCGCTTCGAACTTGAACGATTGAACCGACTGCCTGCCTGTTCTCCCATCTAGCCGTACCGAGAGGGCACAGTGATCAGACGAGGACATATAAATATTTTGTACCTCAACCTCTTCATGAAGATCCAACCATTCAGGCGTGGCCACAGCTCTGTCTAAACGTTCTTCCACCCAAGCATCAGTACCCCGACTTTTTTCCCATGTGAATTGACCACCTGTCATTCCCAAGTCAATAAGCTGGCAGTCACCCAGTGCATCATTAAAACCTTCAATCAACGCAGTCGGGTGAGAATGAATAACTCTATTCTCTGACGAGCATGCAATGTCGTTGAAGTCACCGACGACAACCCAGGGAAGTGAAGATTTTTCCTTAAGTTGGCTTAGCAACTCCCACGTTATATGGCGTCTAGTTCTGTCCGATTCACCATAGAAACCCGTGAGTCACCAAGGTGGGCGCCCGGGAAGAGTAATCTCCAAATCGATGTGATTATTGGAGAAGCTCAGCAAGGACGTCGTGTCAACATCTCTCCAGAAAAAAGCGAGACCACC
Organism: Ipomoea nil; assembly: GCF_001879475.1. NCBI lineage: Eukaryota > Viridiplantae > Streptophyta > Magnoliopsida > Solanales > Convolvulaceae > Ipomoea > Ipomoea nil. The sequence continues at coordinate 1,651,071 of NW_017619532.1, forward strand.
CCCATTTTCCGACCGTTCCACACAAACTTTGCAATCAAATCCCATCCTCACGCGTGCCTGTTCCACCTGTAACTCTGTAGCCTTCGTCTCCATTAAGAAGACGAACATGGGTCGCTGCTTGGACATGACGCCCAAGAGTTCGTGAACTGTCCAGGTGCCACCCATACCCCGGCAGTTCCAGCTGATGAAACTCATTTGTCTTGGTGAGTCTGAGCTGTCAGACTCGCCTGTCCATGGTTTTTTGTGGTATCGGTCATTAGAACATCACTGCCACTCACAGCAGTTCCCTCCTCCTCTCTCCTGCGCTTGAGATCCCCTTGTAGTCCGCCCGATTCCACTAGTCCCACTATAACAACCGGCGGCGGTCCAACCGGAGGAAGGGAGGATGGTTCTGGCTCCGCAGTAGGTGTCTGCAGCAACCATTTCGCCCCGACAGGTTTCACTTGGCGTCGCGGCCCCGCCCGCAACCAAGCTCCAAAAGGAAAAGCCTCTGGTAGAATACCTTCTTCATATACGGTCTTGCAGAACTTGTCAGAATGGCCTAAGATCCCACAGCAATAACAGAACGTGCTCAGGCGCTCGTACTTGAACGTGATCCACTGTATGGTTCCATCCCGATGTTTCAGCCTCATTCGTCGTTTCAGGGGGGACGAGACAGAGAGACGCACACGGATGCGATGGTAGCTCTTCCATGCCCCACCAAAATTGAGAGGATCAGCGGCGATGAAGCTCCCCACATATTCCCCGATCTTAGCGAGAAAATCAGGGGATGCGTACATGGTGGGAAATCCGTGCACCTGGATCCAAAACGGGACAGATTCCAGCTTTACCTCCTCTGGCCGAACGCCCATCGGAACCTGCTCACAAATCAACAGATTGTTTTCAAACGACCATGGGCCGTCATCTATCACTCGTTGGAGGTCCTTCGGATGCGAGAATTGGAAAAGGAAGAGGTCGTCCGCCAGCGACACTGCGAACATACCCATGACCGGGCGCCATACAGACGCAAACACCTGCTGCATATGCTCGAAACGCACCTGCCGATCCGTGAGAAGGCGGCCGACCAGATTGTGGTGGATCGACCCATCCGGTGTCGCTTGGATCTTAGGAGCATCCAAGCCGCCAATTTCCTCATCTGCCAGCAACAGATCGGCACACTGGCGCTCAATTTGTCTAACATCCATAGCACTGTTGTCGATTGATAGCAATAGCAATAAGGCGATAATAATATTCCAGGGGATTTCGATGATTGTCATCGTAGAAAAACAGAGATATAAAGCCCTAGAGAGACCTAGGGAGAGAGCTCTCTCAATACACGATCGAGAAGAAACGGGAATTGCGGAGCTCTCTCATTGTAAACATAAACAATATTGCAATAATTAATTTATGATATTTATCAAATTGTGTTTTTTTAAATATAAAATTTTCTAATGTTTAGGGATTAAAAAATATTTTAAAATTATTTTTTATTAGTAAGTCTTTTTATTTTTAAAATATTTTTCAGCAACTCAAGCACTCCCTTAGTTTATAATAAAAACTGAAAAATAAGTCATTTCATTAAAAAAATCAGTGTTGTAAAACTCGGCCGCCTAGCCGCCTAGGCGCTAGGCGGCCACTTGCCTTGGAGTTTTGGCCTATAGGCGGCCAAAACTCGGTCGGCCGCCTAGGCGGCCTGGGCGGTCAAACTCGGCCGAGTCGGTCAACTCGGCCGAGTCGACCGATTTCGTCCGATTTTGACCGATTTTGATCGATTTTGTCTGATTTTGACCGATTTTGACCGATGTCGTCTTTCATTAATTATTGATTTTAATATTATTATGACATTATGACTTATAAATTATCATTATTTCATTTATTTAGATGTGTTATTTGAGTGAACGTTGAAAACAACCTCATTAAAATTGTTAAACTACAAGTCTGTCACTATTTTTTTTAATTTTTTTGGTGCCCGCCTAGCGCCGCCTAGAATCCGCCTAGGCGCCGCCTAGACCGCCTAGGCGCTAGGCGCTGCCCGGCCGCCCGACTAGCGCCTAGCGCCTACTGCAACCTTGAAAAAAATTAAAACTAATTAAAGTAAATCTAATCATGCTATATTTATTTGTAACTGTATATTAATTTCATTTTGAAATCATTGGTTCACATCTTTGAATTATTTATTTTTTTCTTTAACTATTATAAACAGAAATTATGATATTTATCAAATTGTATTTTTTAAAAAATATAACATTTACACATGTTATGATGGTTTAAAAAATATTTTAAAATTATTCTTTTATTAGTATGTATTTTATTTTAAAATATTTTTCAGCAATCCAAACACTCCCTTAGCCTTCCATAAAAAATTGATAAAGAAAAGTCATTTAATTAAGGAAATTAAAACTAATTAAAGTAATTCTAATCATGCTATATTTATTTGTAACTGTATATTAATTCATTTTAAAATCATTGGATCACATATTTGAATTTTTTTTTAATTATTATAATTTATAAACAGAAATGATATTTTACTAATTAATTTATGATATTAAATTGTATTTTTTAAAAATATAAGATTTACACATGTTATGAGGGGTTTAAAAATATTTTAAAATTATTTTTGTTAGTAAGTATTAAAAAAAAATTCCAGCAACTCAAACACTCCCTTAGTCTTCCATAAAAAACTGATAAAGAAAAGTCATATCATTAAGGGAATTAAAACTAATTAAAGTAAATCTAATCATGCTATATTTATTTGTAATTGTATATTAATTTCATTTTGAAATCATTGGTTCACATATTTGAATTATTTATTTTTTTCTTTAATTATTATAAACATAAATGATATTGTATTAATTAATTTATGATATTTATGAAATTGTATTTTTTAAAATATAGTGTTTTACCTGCACGGAATTTTTTTTGTTATTATAAATTTAAAATTAAAATAGAAAAAATAAAAAGATGTTAAAATCTACAATATAATAATATAGTTGGACTTTTATATATTTGGTAAAGTATCTATTTTCATAACATATAAAATTCAAATTCAAATTTTGTATGGTTATTATAATCTCTAATCATGTACATATTTAGATAAATATATAGAAAAAATTCATATAATTAAGTTGATTTATTCCAAATTGGCTTACATATCTATATCTATATATATGTAAAAGTAAAATCCTCTAGCCTACTGTGAATGGGTTTCAACAAAAAGAAATTGAGGAGGAGGAGGCTTGGTAACATAACCCTAATATTTTAGTTTTTATGGAAGAGCATAGAGATGCGATCGAGGATGATAACGACGGTGATTTTGATAATTTTGTAAGATTTTATGAAATTTAGAGTTAGTATGTTGACTTCGAGATTTGTACATCTCATTCAAGTTTCTATATAGGAAAGAGAAAAATGAAATGGAGAGATTTTTCATTGTATATACACATAATATGACTAATTTGATCACATAATATGTCATTCATTGTATATACACATAATATTTATTAATATGTATATAGAAAAAGTTCTATAATATAATATCATTAATTATAATTTATATTGATAGATTTATAATTAAAAAATTACATTTAAAAATTTACAAAGTAGCATTTAAATTTTGCATGATTATTATAGTGCATAAGTGTATGTATGATTAGAAATATTCATGTTTTGTTAATTTAATAATTTCATTTTTTAATTATATTTCATATTTTATTAATTGTAATTTAATGAAATTGCCACAAATATTTCTATGGAATAAATCTTATGTTTCTCAATTTTATTAATTATATTAATTATAATTACCAAATATTGTGGCAATTACCATAATAATTTCATTAATTATATTAATTATAATATTTGTACTAATCTCTTCCAAATTTTAAATACATTACCATAATAATCACACAAAAGAATGAAAGAAAAATTATCAGAATAAGTACCTTTAACAAAAATATGGAAATTATATTAAAAATTAATTATATATTAAGGTAAGTATAATGTATTTAATGCCAATAATATTATACATTAAGTATACAAGCAGTTCAGGCCGATCAGCCTCTGTAACGTGAGCTACAAAATCATCACCAAGACCATTACTAACAGTCTTAAACACATCCTACCCACGGTTATAGGGCCGTTTCAGAGTTCTTTTGTTCCAGGCCGACAGATAACGGATAATGTCCTCATCTTCCAGGAGGTTATGCACACCATGCGCACGAAACAGGGGGCTAAGGGAGACATGGCTATCAAGCTTGATTTAGAAAAGGCATATGACCGGCTTTCATGGAGATTCATTCAAAACACTCTTGATTGTGCTGGCTTTACTGGATCTCTAAGAAATCTCATTATGGCATGTATTCGCACGCCAAGGCTTTCTATCATTTGGAACGACGATCGGCTGGAGCCAATCCGCCCGGAACGTGGTATCAGGCAAGGCGATGCAATGTCCCCGGCGATCTTTGTGTTGTGTATGGAACGGCTGAGCCAGCTTATAGTCACAGAAGTGGATAGGAGAAAGTGGAAAGGTATGAAACTTGCTACTAATGGACCTATTCTAACCCATCTTTGCTTTGCAGATGACATGGTTCTCTTCACGAAGGCTACAGTGGAACAGATTGAGATAGTCAAGGACTGCTTGGACTGTTTTTGCCAGGCCTCGGGATAGAAAATTAGCTTCAACAAATCACAAGTGTTCTTTTCAAAAAACACGGAGCCAGGCCTCGCGGCGGACATTACAGGGCGGCTAGGCATTGCAAGCACCGACGACCTGGGAAATTATTTGGGAGTACCGGCTATACACGAGCGTGTCACTTGTGTAACACACTCGGATTTGCTTACAAGGATCTCAAATCGTCTTGAGGGGTGGAAAGCGAAGACGCTCTCTTTGGTGGGACGGGTTGTTCTTGTGAAATCTGTGCTAAATGCTATACCCGCCTATACCATGCAAACAACGTCACTTCCTAGAAGCATTTGCCTAGAAATCGAGAAGAGAAGGAGGAGTTTTATCTGGGGACGTAATGGTACACAAAACAGAATGAGCCTGGTGAATTGGGGATTAGCCACTACGGCACGAGAAGCGGGAGGTCTGGGTCTCAAGCGCCTAAACGAGCTGAACACGGCATATGTGGCGAAACTGAGTTGGCGGCTAATAGCGGAGAAAGACAATCTCTGGGCGCAAACTTTAAGCACAAAATACAGACACCCTAGGGACGGGCTTGCTGTTAGGCAAACACGGAGGAATGCATCGAACGCATGGCGAGGGATATCTGCAGCGTGGCCACATATGGAGCAAGGATTAATGAGCTCGGTACGGGATGGCAGGAACACACAGTTTTGGATGGATAAGTGGCTAACACCTGAGCCGTTGTACGCTTAGCTCAATGTACCACTAGCTCTCCCTGACCTCTATGCACCTGTTAGAGACTACTGGGACGAAACGTGGGGATGGAAGTGGGAATATCTGGAACACGTCTTGACGGCAGAAACCAAAGACAAACTAGCAGGCTACATTCTCACGGAGGACCTTTTGCCTGACAAGGTGGGATGGAGCTTAGAACTTAACGGGAAATTCTCTATACGGTCCATGTACGAACATCTTGTGGAATCCCCTAAAGATGCCGTAGACAAGGATTAGCGCAAACTCTGGCGAATCCGTGTACCAGCTAGGATATGCATGTTCCTCTGGTTGCTGCGGCACGAGCAGATCCTCACCAATGCTGAGAGAACTAGGCGACATCTCACATCTAACCCTTTTTGTTATCTGTGTGCAGGAAAAATCGAGGACCTATCTCATATCTTTCGAACGTGCCCGGCAGCAAGAAGTATTTGGGAACCAGTTGTGCCCAAGAATGCAGCGGCCACCCTGAACGCGATGACTTGGAACCATTGGCTAGCGACGAACCTGAAGGGCGAGGCAAGCCAGGGCTTTTGGGAGGACTGGCCTGAAAAGTTTTGTGTCAGGCTGTGGTGGCTTTGGCGCTGGAGAAATGATGGCATTTTTAACGGTCGGAGCACTCCGGTGAAAGACAAGTTAGATTGGCTAGCTCACTACGGCTTGGAGGTCCAAGCTGCGTTTTCTAAGCGCATTCACCCGAAGAAAGGTATAAGGCGGAACCACGACACTCAGGTGGGATGGAAAAAACCAGATAGCGGCTGACTTAAACTCAACATTGATGGAAGTTGTAAGGGCAGCGGAGTAGCAGGATGCGGTGGTTTCATTAGAGATGAACACGGGGATTGGCGTAGAGGTTTCACTGTCAACATAGGACGTTGCCAAGCCTTTGAAGCGGAAGCATGGGGACTGTATCACGGTCTGTGCATGGCGAATGCAAATGGGGTGTCTAAACTCATAGTTGAGTGTGATTCTAAGCGCCTCCTGGATAATTTCCGCGGATCGACGAGTTAGGAAGATTTTGATAATAACATTGTAAGGCGGTGTGCACGGGAGATTGCAAGATTTAGAGAAATTCATTTCTACCACGTTTTCAGAGAAGGAAATAAGGCGGCAGCAGATTGGCTGGCTACGGCGGCGCTCGCCCATCAGATTGGTTACCGTGCGGTCCATGGTGCGCCTCCGGATCTGAGTGGCATTATTAGACATGACAAGCTGTGAGCTTTGTTTCCCAGGTGTCCTTGATTTCTTGAGTACCCCCCTCCGTTCTGATGTAAAAAAAAATATATGTTTTGTTAATTTAATAATTTCATTTCTTTAATTATATTTCATATTTTATTAATTGTAATTTAATGAAATTGCCACAAATATTTCTATGGAATAAATCTTATGTTTCTCAATTTTATTAATTATATTAATTATAATTACCAAATATTGTGGCAATTACCATAATAATTTCATTAATTATATTAATTATAATATTTGTACTAATCTCTTCCAAATTTTAAATACATTACCATAATAATCACACAAAAGAATGAAAGAAAAATTATCAGAATAAGTACCTTTAACAAAAATATGGAAATTACATTAAAAATTAATTATATATTAAGGTAAGTATAATGTATTTAATGTATACATTAAGGATACAAATATATATATATATATATATATATATATATATATATATATATATATATATATATATATATATATAATATTATTAGTACAAAATAGATTATACTTGCCTTAATAATTAATTATTAATATTACTGCTTAATAATTATATATTTTTACCTTTTTGGTGTAATTATATAATTAATATTAATAATTAATTATTAAGTCAAGTATAATCTATTTTGTACTAATAATATTATATATATATATATATATATATATATATATATATATATATATATATATATATATACACTTTTAATTTTATATTGATAACCATAGTCTATGTATATACTTTAAGAATATATTAATTATTAAAGAGGGGACATAATTTAAAAAGTAAATTATTTATTAGATTACCTATATATTTAATTGTCTTACTAATTGATTCCATGCTACTATGTATAATTCATATATTTGAAAATTTTTTAAATCTAAATACATATTAATTGCCTTAATAAATAAGATAATTTTTAGTCAATCAATATTCAATAGTACTAAAAGTATTATTTTAAATTTTTATACATAAGATATAATATTATTAAATCGAAATAATTAAAAATAATGTGTCCATATTACAAAAGATTTTATAATAGTAATTTTTATTGCCTAATAGAATTTGGCAATTATTAAACATTATTTATGGTAATTATTGTATGACATTTAATACTAAAATTATTAGATAAAATTTTTATAATTAAGGTATAATATTATTAAATCAAAATGATTAAAAGTAATGTATCCACAATATAAAATAAATTATACTTGTATTAAAAATTATTTTTTAATGCTACTCACTCTATTAAATTGTATTAATATAAATTTACAATAATTATTTATTAATATAAATTTACAATTATAAATTTGTATAAGGAAAACATAGAAACTTCTGGTAAAAAAAAAAATCTCTCTATTTCATTTTTCTCTTTCCTACATAGAAACTTGAATGACATGTACAAATATCAAAGTCAACATACTAACTCTAAGTTTCATAAAATCTTACAAAATTATAAAAATCACCGTCGTTATCATCCTCGATCGCATCTCTACGCTCTTCCATAAAAACTAAAATATTAGGGTTCTGTTACCAAACCTCCTCCTCCTCAATTTCTTTTTGTTGAAACCCATTCACAGTAGGCTAGAGGTCCTGCTTTTTAATCAGGTAACCACAACACAAAAAATCACAATAAATTGATGAAAACAACCAATCCAACATGTAGAATGCAACACTTTGATCTCAGGGTATTTAAAGAAAAAATGTCAAAATCAAACAACATATACCCCAAATATACATACATTTACACCAGTAACTGAACATACATTTGGACACACTGTAACAACATATCCTGATATACAAACCCCTAACAAATCGAAATAAAGATGAAAACGTGAACATAGTTTACACCTATCGGAATCATGATATTTTCTTGAAATGAACTATGAGATTTGAGCCCCTAGCTTTGCAGGCTGCATTCAGAAACAACCATATAAAACTTAGAAATCAAATGAAATCATGAACCAGAGAACAATATAGAGTGCAAATGAAAGTATAATTTTTATTTATAAGTGGAAAATACTAATTCAAAAGGAAAGTATAATAATTTGCAATTAAGGTAATAACATTATTAGGTAATAACATTATTATTATTATTATTATTATTATTATTATTATTATTATTATTATTATTATTATTATTATTATTATTATTATTATTATTATTATTATTTAAATAAATAAATAATATTACAGAAATGCCCCTAAGTTTTGGGGGAAAAACTTGGCTAGGAGGATTTTACTTTTATATAGATTATTATTATTATTATTATTATTATTATTATTATTATTATTATTATTATTATTATTATTATTATTATTATTATTATTATTTAAATAAATAATATTACAGAAATGCCCATAAGTTTTGGGGGGAAAACTTGGCTAGGAGGATTTTACTTTTATATATATATATATATATATATATATATATATATATATATATATATATATATATATATATATATATATAGATATATAGATATATAGATATATAGATATATAGATATAGATTACTATATTAGAATTCAAAGTACTGTTATTCAAATGAATATATCCAAAAATATTTTAAATATTAGCTCAAAAATATTAATATTATCTAAAATAAATTTTAGGTGAACTTAACATGTTATTGGTTCAGATATATTTTAGTTGTGTTATATACATATATATAAATATAAACTTGGTTCGGATATCAAATGTAAAATCTTACATATATTGGACTTAAAAGTAAAAATTATATTTATTTTATTAAACTAAATATATTTTAAAATATTTTAAATATAAGGTTTAAAAATCACTCGAAATGAAACTTCTGTTAATTTTATAACGTTAATCTAAACAAAATAAGTGTTAGTAAACAAATTTTCTAAACAGAAAATAGAAAATGAAAACTGAAAAATTATAAAATAGAAAACACGAAACAATTTTCGTTAGTAAATGGGCCCTGATTTTTACGATCAATTCGGTTATTGTATGTTAACTGGTATTTTGTTCACCCTTAGTGCTCGTTAATTGAATTAGACATATAAATAAAATAGGAATAAGGGTCAAATAGGTCTTTGAATTGCACACGATAATGTAATTAAGTCATTGAACCTTAAAAAAACTACAATTAAATCTCTAAACATGCAATTCGCCCAACTTGTAGGTTTTCCTAATTTCTAATAGGTCACCCAAATTTAAAATATTTTTTTAAATTGTTTTTTAAAATAAAATAAAATAAAAACACTATCTCTTCTTCGACTTAGGCTTGAACTCACAGTTCACAACCTTCCTAATGGAAGTCCAACCCGGATACCATTGGACCACATAGTCCTTGTATCTCCTTTTAAAGCCTAAAATTGATGTTTTACAACAATGGACATTTTGAACTTTATACTACTTATTCCCTTTCAATTCCCATGTATACTAAACACATTGGAATTAAAATTCTCAGTAATTATATTTCTGTAAACCAAACATTAGAATTTAAATTTATATTTTATTCTCAGTAATTCATCTCTTATGAAATTGTAATTTTTTTTCATGTAATTCCTCCATTCCAACCAAACGCTCCGTTAAAGGTGGAGATGATGACATGTCATAAAGATGGAGGGACCACATGTAAAAGAGTGGATAGTGCCGCACCTTTTACTTACCGTGCTCTCACCATTGTTTCTGCGCTTCGCTCCGGCGTCATCTCACAGTGCAAGAGAAGAAAGAGGACTTTGGGAAGAGAAGAGAGAAGAAAAAGGACCAAACTAGCAGAAAACGGCACATTTAATTTTACTAGTCTTCTCATATACGTCTCATTTTCTTTTTATCACCGTCAATCTGCAAGAGCAAATCCCAGAATTTTCGGTCTCTGGGTTGCTTAACTAAGGTAAAATTATCATTTTTTCGATGCTGAATGTTCATATGTGAGTCAAGATTCGATTTTTCCCTGAAATTCCCTTGCTTTTTCTTCTGTTTTCTTGAAATTTATAGTGGGGTTTTGTAATTTGTTGTTTTCAGTTTTCATTTAATTTGAAGATGCTCCAAGTCCAAATTACCTTTTGAGTTTATTAACTTGTGGCTCATTTTAATATGCTTGGTTTGGAACTCACTGAAATGCAGATTTGTGGGGTTCTGGTACTCTGAAAGTGCTATGTATATTAGTGTACTGCTTAAGTTTATTGATTTGCAGCTCATTTTAGTATAGTTGATACCTGGACAATCTTACTTGCCATGGTTTCTTATCTAATCTGTTGGGATTCAGTCCCTACTTGATTCGAGACGTCGTCCTGTGCCTTCATGTGGTTAAATTGTTAATGTCTACTTACTTATCACCAATTGGTTTTAAGAAGGATATAGTAACCAAATAACTCCGTGGTTAAGCGTTTTTAACTTATAGGATATCATAATCTGGTTTGCAGCAAGCATCAATTTTGATGTGTGTGTGTAAATTTGGGTGTTCAGCTTGTTGTGCATTCCATTGCTGCTGTTATGGGCTCAACCTTATACACTTGTTTGATGTACTCTACTTATATATAGTATCATAGGTATTAGTTATGTGATATATGGCATTTCCAAATTCCTTTGTTGCCTGTTCTGATGTGGTTGGTGGATTTTGGGTCTTCCTGTATACAATGGTCCTTATTGGTCTTAGTTTGATTACTTTCCAGGTAAAAAGCCATGGCGTTGATGTCCATGGCAGGGTCATCGTTGCATTGTGAAATGATAAGATGCGAAGCTGGATGTACTAACAGTGGGAATAATTTAGAGGCATATAGAATGAAGGAAATGAGTTTTGGTTTGAATTTCTCTTCATGGAATTCATCACAGGCAGTTCAAGGCTTGCGTTCGAATTGCATTGGAGCAGGATATAGGCGACGACACGGGCTTATTGTTGCTGCAAGTCCTCCAACTGAGGATGCTGTTGTTTCCACAGAGCCGCTAACGAAGAAAGATCTGATTGATTACCTTACTTCTGGCTGCAAGCCTAAGGAAAAATGGAGGTTCTACTTTTAGTGCTTTTTGGTACTTTGGCTAAGGGTGTGGATTGCAAATCTAGTTGGCAAGTGCCACCTAGGAAAATTAGTGGTTTTATTTTATTTTGTTTTATTTTTTATTTTTTCCATTTGCAATCTTGCAAAATATGAAAGTTGATTTGCAAGATTTGCAAATGTACTTTTGTGGGTCACCTTTGTCATTTTATAATGTTTTGTTTTATAATTACTATTATTATATTTTTATTTATTTATATTTTTATAATATGATGTGAAATTTGAGATTACATGGATGTGAAATGAATAATAATGAAATGCTTAATTACCTTTGGTCTCAATTTTACATGTTTTCAAACTGCTTGTCTTCTTTGCTTTCAGTTATGTGTGATCCAGTTTTTTTGTGGAAAGATTCTGTATTTGCTATTTATTTGATGTCTTTATGAAGAAAGATAACTTGCATAGGGCACAGGGCAAGGAGGCTATTGACAAATTCTTTCATGGATATACTCAAATTTAGGATTCTAGTTGCATAAGATTATTTAGTTGCATCATGACTCTCTGCTTGAACTTAAAATCACGTTAACTATTGTCAAATTTCTTGATACTTTTAAATTTTTGGCGTGAATCATTGATTTTGCAGGATAGGCACAGAGCATGAAAAGTTTGGTTTTGAGTTTGGAACTTTGCGGCCCATGAAGTATGCACAAATAGCTGAGTTGCTTAATGGTATTGCCGAGAGATTTGATTGGGAGAAAATAATGGAGGGCGAAATCATTATTGGGTTGAAGCAGGTATTTCTCGAGTCTTTTGTATCTAAGTCTGCACCTATTATGGTATTTTTGCATTATAATAGACACATGGCTATAACTTGTGAAGTCTCTGTATGTTATATGATTCTCTATGGACCCTCGATTTTCCTTGTTTGTGGCAGGGAAAGCAAAGCATATCACTGGAGCCTGGAGGTCAATTCGAGCTTAGTGGTGCTCCTCTTGAAACTCTGCACCAAACTTGTGCTGAGGTTAATTCACATCTTTATCAGGTTTGTCCAAACTTAAAACGCTTCTGAATTCGGGATAAAACTTGCACAGAATTGTCAATCTGATAAGATAACTCAGGGTAGTAACGAGTAAGGAATAGGCTTTTGAGAAGGAGAAACTTTTGAAATTTCAATTTCAATTTTTACTATTATTTTTATTTTTAGATTTCAATATACGTACATCATATGTTTGTATGTACATACATATGTCAACATAAATATATGTTTGTGATGTCCTCATTAAGGCAACAAATCTTATTGATAAGCCTGTGCCCTGTCATGCTGATATCCAAGTCACTGGATTCTGATTTTCTTTCCAAATTGAAATTAATGAGCTGGTTGAGGCTGCTGGAGAATACTCATTCACCCAAGTTCATTAAACCATTTTGCATTTTCTCAAGAAAATACTTGCTAATTGAATGATACTCCCTCTGTCCCATTTTACATGTTCTGTTAATCTGTTTACTATTCATTGGTCAAATCAACTCTTTCTTATTTGCTTATTTTCTTTTAATATTTTAAAATTATTTTTATTTTTTTGTGTGTTCAATAGTACGTTTAATGTAGTTTCTAAATATATAAATTTTATACAATAATAATAAACTTAATATTATGAAAAATTGAATTAAAAATAACTCCAGTCAAGCCTCGTTAACCGAACTAGACACATAAAATGGGACAGAGAGAGTAGTTTTCCAACCTGATGTTAAAAGTATTCAGTTCTTTTTGTTAGTTGTGAAAGTGTGAAGGGTTTCGTCTATTTCTCATCAAAGACGGTACAGAATACAATAATTTATATAGGACAAGCTATAACCTAACGGGCCCACTATAACGGGCTTAGGGTTTCAACACTCCCCCTCAAGCTGGAGAGTATAGATCATATGCTCTCCAAGCTTGTTACAAATATATTCAACTCTAGGAGCTCTAAGCGATTTTGTCAAGACATCAGCCAATTGATCTGCAGATTGACAAAGCTAGTTTTGATGCACCCTGACACAATCTTCTCTCTGATGAAGTGACAGTCAATCTCAATGTGTTTTGTCCTTTCATGATAAACAGGATTTGACGCGATGTGTAGAGCTGCTTGGTTGACACATATCAATGTCATTTGAGCAACATTGCCACATTGCAATTCTTGTAGTAGGTGTTTAAGCCACATAAGCTCACACGTAGCAAGTGCCATGGCTCGATATTCCGCTTCAGCACTGGACCTAGCAACCACATCTTGCTTCTTACGTTTCCAAGATATGAGATTACCTCTAATGAGAATACAATAACCTGAAGTAGAACGTCTGTCAAATGGACAACCAGCCCAATCTGCATCATAATACCCAACAACTTGTGAATGTCCTCTATCTTCATATAATAAGCCTTGTCCTGGTGCTCTCTTGATATACCTCAGAACACGAACAACAGCATCCCAATGAGAATCACAAGGAGTCTCAAGAAACTGACTCAACACACTAACTGCAAAAGAAATATCCGGTCGTGTGATCGTGAGATAATTCAGCTTTCCAATTAATCTTCTATATCGCTCTCGGTCAGGCAATGGCTCCCCCTGTCCTGGTAGGAGTTTAACATTCGGATCCATTGGATTATCAACCGGTCTACTGTCCAACATGCCAGTTTCTTCTAAAATATCCAAGGCATACTTCCTTTGAGAAATAACAACACCACTGCTAGATTGAGCCACTTCAATTCCAATAAAGTATTTCAGCTTGCCCAAATCCTTGGTCTGGAACCGACCAAAGAGATACTCCTTCAACTGAGATATGCCCTCTTGATCACTCCCTGTAATAACAATGTCATGCACATCTACTACAAGGTATATGCATTTCCCATTAGAATGACGATAGAAAACAGAATGATCAACCGCACTTCTAGTCATACCAAACTCACACACCACAGAACTAAACCTTCCAAACCAAGCCCGTGGAGATTGCTTTAAACCGTATAACGAACGGCGAAGTTTACATACCAGACTAGACTCCCCCTGAGCAACAAACCCAGGTGGTTGCTCCATATAAACCTCCTCATGAAGATCACCATGAAGAAAGGCATTCTTGATATCTAGTTGGTGTAAGTCCCAATGATGAATAGCTGCCAACGACAAAAGTAAACGAACTGAAGCAATTTTAGCAACAGGGGAAAAAGTATCAGTATAATCCAAACCAAAAATCTGAGTATAGCCTTTTGCCACCAGTCGTGCCTTAAGGCGATCAATTGCACCATCAGGGCCCACCTTCACCGTATAAATCCATCGACAACCAACAACAGTTTTACCAGGAGGAAGAGGAACCAACTCCCACGTGCCACTAGACTGGAGGGCCTCCATCTCCGCTAACATGGCTTGACGCCAACCTGGATCCGAGAGAGCCTCACGAGTGGTTTTGGGTATGGACACAGAAGACAGGTGAGAAAGAAATGCAAAGTAAGGGGAAGAGACACGATGATAACTCAGAAAGGTATATATAGGATGTGGGTTACGAGTAGAACGTGTACCTTTTCGAACAGCAAGAGGTGCTTCAGTAAGATCAGTGTCAGATTGCGGTGGAAGTGGTGGAACCGCAGCCGGAGGATCGGACAGCACAGGCGAGTCACCAGGGACCTCAGGAACTGCAGGGCGAGGACGACGGTGATAGACCTGAAGAGGAGGATTAAGGACAGTCGGTTGAGCTGGAGGAACAGTGGACTGGACAAGAGGAAGAGGACCAAGATAAGGTATGGGAAGCGCATCCGAAACAGGGGTCGTGTCCCTTGAGGTGGGCTGGAAAAACGGTGTGGATTCAATAAAGGTGACATCGGCAGACACAAAGTGACGCTTGAGTGCTGGAGAATAACACCTGTAACCCTTTTGGACACGGGAATAACCCAAAAAGACACACTTTACAGCTTTAGGGTCTAATTTGGATCGACCTGGAATCATGTCATGAACAAAACAAACACACCCAAAAACACGAGGAGGAATAAGGAATAGGTCAGCAGAAGGATACACAATGGAATATGGGGTGTCATTGTTAAGAGCAGAAGACGGCATGCGATTAATCAGGTAACAAGCAGTAAGGATAGCATCAGCCCAGAATTGGGATTGAACATGAGAGTGTAACAACATAATACGGGCAATTTCTACTAGATGTCTATTCTTACGCTCAGCCACCCCATTTTGCTGAGGTGTGTAAACACATGACCTTTGATGCAATATTCCACGAGATGTCATATATGACTGAAAATGATTACAGAGATATTCTTTAGCATTATCACTACGTAAAACGCGAATGGATTTTCCAAATTGAGTTTGTATTTCAGCACAAAAAGTTTGAAAAATCTGAAACAATTCAGAACGATCTTTCATAAGGAAAACCCAAGTGCATCTAGAATAATCATCAAAAAAGGTTACGAAATAACGAAAACCCAAAATAGAGTTGACACGACAAGGACCCCATATATCTGAATGAACTAAATCAAAGAGGGACGCAGCCCGATTATTGACTCTTCTTGGAAAAGACTTACGTGATTGCTTTCCAAGATGACACGACTCACATTCAAAAGACTCAATAGACAGACCTGGGACCATCCGTTTTAGTTTAGATAGACTAGGATGACCCAAACGACTATGGATAAGCAAGGGAGACTCTGTAGAGGCAGAAGCAGCAACATCACCACCCCGCATGTAATAGAGGCCGTGTGACTCATTGCCGGTGCCAATCACCCTCCCCGTACTGCGATCCTGCACAACAACCGAATCAGCACAAAAGGTTATGGAACAATTGAGAGTACGGGTAATTTTACTCACAGAGATAAGGTTGAAGGGACTGTTAGGGACATATAAAACAGACTCCAAAGAAAAAGACGATATAGGGGAAGCCTGACCAACACCAATTGCTGGTGTTTGATGACCATTAGCTAAGGTGACCATGGGTAAAGTCTTAGACTTAGACACATTATGCAAAAGAGAAAGGTTACCGGAAATATGATCTGAAGCACCTGAGTCCAATATCCAAGAGTTTGGAGTATTGGTGTGTGAAAGACAAACCAAAGATGAAGTACCAGCATTAGGTGTGGAAGATTCAAGGCGGGATGCTGCTTTAAGTTGGAGATACTCTTCATATTTCCTAGAGGTCATCTCAACTGGGGTAGAGGTTGGCTCATGAGTCTGACTCTCGGATGCAGCGGCTTGGACCAGATTAACAGAACGGGGAGGCCGACCATGTAGCTTCCAACAACGATCTTTGGTATGACCATCTTTGTGGTAGTATTCACACCGAGGACGTTTGCCACGACGAACACCACCACCACTAGATGGTCCAAAAGGTCCTCTATCCACAGCCCGAGTAGCTAGAACTAATGATTCTCCAATAGGTTCAATCGAGGGAGTTGAGGCAACACGAAGCAGTCTGGCAGCGGCTTCAGTGTAGGTAGGCACATTAGGACTAGATAGAATCTGATCACGAATGTGAACCTGGTCAGGCCGAAGGGTAGCCAAGGTCAACACCATAAAGAACTTATCATACTGCTTCGCATGATTTTCTGACGTCTCCTGATATGGAAGTAAATTATGATACTCCTGCTGTAAAGCTTCAATCCGACCCAAGAAATCCTGTGTACTCATATCAGCAGTGGAACGGAAATTAAGCATATTAGATACAAGGGAATATAGCCTTTGGATATCATTAGTATACAATGACTTAGCTTTATTCCACACATCATAACAGGTTTCATAAGACTTGTAAATGAGATAGAGTTTAGGATCAATAGATTGCCACAACATGTTGCACAACAACGCATCTGCCTTCTCCCAATCTAATTTCTTCGATTCTTCAACTTCCCCAACCTTTCTGGTTAGATGGTCAGACACCCCCTGACCTTTGAACCAGAGTTTCACAGAGGCAGCCCACGAAGTGTAGTTTTCACTCCCAACCAACATGTCCATAGTAATGGTAGGATAAGAAGTAAAAGATGAAGCCATAGAGGTTACCAACAGATTCAACAAATTATTTCACAGTTTCTGGCCGGAAAACGGCGGCGGCGGGCGGCGGCGAGGGAAACGGTCAACACTCCCGGAAGCGCCTCGTCGAGATGAATCCAACGGCGGTGGCGGTGTCGCGATCGGAGGCCGGAGGAGAGAGATCTGGCCGGAAAAGTGAGCGGCAGTCCAGCGACGTCGACGGCGCGTGGCGGCGGAGATCGGCGACCGGATTCCTGCTGTAGGCTCGCGACAACGGTCCGGTAACCCCTGTGGTGTTAGTTTGGAAGAAAAACCACCAGGTGGACGTCGGAACAATAAGACAGTCGCGGCTGCAGTGTGGCTCCGGTGGCGGCAGCGGCGGCGACGGCGCTGGGAGGGAAGAAAGGGATTATTTAGGGTTTAGGCTCTGATACCATGTGAAAGTGTGAAGGGTTTCGTCTATTTCTCATCAAAGACGGTACAGAATACAATAATTTATATAGGACAAGCTATAACCTAACGGGCCCACTATAACGGGCTTAGGGTTTCAACATTACTCATAAGGTTCTCCTACTCCCTTGCGAAGTTGGGAATTTGCATTGCGGCGGACTGATATGTTTCAGTAGTTTGACTACACATCACGGGTTTATGGCTAATAGAAGAAGAAGATTGATACACTACAGATCCTGCTGCCTAACTGGTTCACACTACCTAAAGATCAGATTAGTTATATTGTTTCCTTTACTAGTTTAGTTATATTGTTTCCTTTTTATTAAGGATTTCCTTCATATTTATTTTAGCAGTTTTTAGAATATTATTTCCTTATATCTTTGGTTATAACTCCTATATATATGGGAGAATATTAATCTGTCAAGTTAAGTTCGTATTGAATAAAATCAAAGGAAGTTTCTTCCCCAACATCTCCTCTCTTATTCTATAATAATCAGCCACCATAGGTAAACCTCTTCTTCTTCTATTAGCCATAGACCCGTGATGTGAAGTCAAACTACTGATACATATCATTTGGTTCCCGTTGCCGGCGTCATGGGTACTAAATTGAATGTCGAATCCGCCATCAAAGCTTTACAGAAATCTGTCAAAGCCTTGGAATTGCATCACGAAAAAATTGACAATTTGTCCGCTACTGTTGCTTCCTTATCCACCTCCTCTCATGCTCAGGCCGCTACTCTTGGGTGTGAGAGGATGCGGATAAGGAGGCGACAGTAGTTGTCTAATTTTCAATGTTGTCATGCTGTAATTCCAAAGCTTTGATAGATTTCTGCAAAGCTTTGATGGCTGATTCGATGTTCAAATCAGTACCCATGATGCCGGCAATGGGAACCAGATGATATGTTTCAGTAGTTTGACTACACGTCACGGGTCTATGTCTAATAGAAGAAGAAGATGGTTTACCTATGGTGGCTGATATAATAGAATAAGAGAGGAGAAGTTGGAGGAAGAAACTTCCTTTTGATTTTATTCAATTTCCAACTTAACCAGACAAATTAATATTCTCCCATATATATAGGAGGTACAACCAAAGATAGTAGGAAATAATATTCTAAAAACTGTTAAACTAAATATGAAGGCAATCTTTAATAAAAAGGAAACATAACTAAACTAGTAAAGGAAACAATATAACTAAATTGATTCTTAAGGGGGCATCAGGATTTGTATTGTATCACGGACAGAGTGAACACTCAATGTGATTTACCATATAACTTATGTTTTAGTGCTTCTTGAATGTCTTTTTTTTTTTTTTTTTTTTTTTTTTTTTTTTTTTTTTTTTTTTTTGCTATGGATGGAACAGGTCAAGGCTGTTGCGGAGGAGATGGGAATTGGAATTGGCTTCCAGCCAAAATGGGGGATAAAAGACATACCAATAATGCCAAAGGTAAACATGCTGTGTACAACCCGTTCATGCTTTGATTATCTAGCTGCTACACATGTTAACAAAATTCTTTATCTCAGGGAAGATATGAGATCATGAGAAATTATATGCCTAAAGTTGGATCACTTGGACTCAATATGATGTTTCGAACATGTACTGTTCAGGTATGTAACCATTCCTGAATTTGCAAGGTGTCTTGTGTGGCGTGCTTATGTAATTTTTTTAATAACTGCCACTGCTTCAAAATTTTCCCATGTGAATGGCTGTGGGCTTGTGATTCTTGCTGTTGTTATACATTTTATTGCAATCATAAACAACACAGATGAATGTTCTCGACACTTGACAGGTGAATCTGGATTTCAGTTCTGAAGCTGACATGATAAACAAATTTCGTGCCGGTCTTTCCTTGCAGCCTGTGAGAAATCTTGGTCGTATCTCTTTTTACAGGGAGTTTATTTAGTTGTATAGAGTCTGACGATATATTACTGAACAGATAGCTACATCTTTGTTTGCAAATTCGCCTTTCACTGAAGGGAAGCCTAACGGTTTTCTCAGCATGAGAAGGTAGATGCGCTTCATTAGAGATGCTAGTTCTTGAGAAACGTATGTGTCTAATGTTAGTATTACCTTACTTTTACCAGCCACATTTGGACTGATACAGATAAAAATCGCACGGGAATGCTTCCTTTTGTGTTTGATGACTCATTTGGGTAAGCTTTCATGTTTTCAGATCTATAGAGAAACATATCATCGTATCCTAGAACAGCCCTATTTAGTATGAACCATGTGATTAGAAATTGTTATAATCTAAGGTTGGGCCAATGTCACTTAACTGGGTTATAATGCACATGGGCCAAACCACACTGTAAGATTGAATCCAATCAATTAGTTAGGGTGTGTTTGGAAACCCGGAAAATAATTTCCAATGCAGGTTTCCAGTGTTTGGATGTACATGGAAAATCGAGTCAACGGAAAACATTTTCCGTTGATTGAAGAAAATAAGGACATTTTGGCGGAAAATAACTTCCGCCAAAAAGTCATTTTCCGCCAAACACAAAACAAGGTTTCCGGTGGAATTTTTTTAAAAAATAATTTTTAATAAATGAAATTATAGTTAATATTATTATAAATATTTTAATAAATGAACCAAACACACCAAGACAATTTTCCAGAATGCCACCAAACACTGGAAAGGAAAATGTTTTTTGGAAAATGACTTATTTTCCAGAAGTCATTTTCCTGCTTTCCAAACGGACCCTTAGTCTAATCCATGGCTTTATAAACCCATATGTTCTCTCTTATATTTTCAATGTGGAATCTTAACATAAACAAACATTTTGGTGTGTGTGTGTTTTCCATTTATGTTACAGAGTTCTTAGTATTATGTCATTTAAAATGCTTCTGCATTGTAAAGTATATGAAACCATAGCTATCTATCACTTAATTGGACTGCAACCAAAGTTTTGAAGGGAGACTATACTATCAACCAAAAAGTGTTTGACGGGAAATTACAATTCTTTTTTGGTGATAAAAGACACAAAAAGTCTTGTAAATGAGTTTATTTATGGTTATTCAATCCTAGTGTTGCTCTAGATACACTTTATGTTGCATGGACCATTTGATGGTTTCAGAACTATTTCTTGAGTACCTTGTAATACGTTAGTTTTATGGGCACAGGTTCGAGCAGTATGTAGATTATGCACTTGATGTTCCTATGTACTTTGTCTATAGGAACAACCGGTATATTGATTGTGCGGGAATGTCATTCCGGGTAATCCACCGTTCTTGAGTTTGACAATGTCTAAACTGGGTTAATTGTATTTGTATTTCATGTTTAATACTTCTATTTGCTTACCAATACTTAGTTTGGCAGGATTTTATGACCGGGAAATTGCCTCCTATTCCCGGTGATTATCCTACGCTTAATGATTGGGAGAATCATCTGACTACGATATTTCCTGAGGTGAAAAGCTGCTTTTTTTATGAGAAATTTTTGGAGATTTCCAGTCTGTTTATTAACGGTTCGGGTTTCAAAATTTTGCTGAAATTGTGCCAATCTGTTTTCAGGTGAGACTTAAAAGATACTTGGAGATGAGGGGTGCTGACGGAGGACCGTGGAGGCGGCTATGTGCATTGCCCGCTTTTTGGGTATGAAACATGTTTTCGTTTACCGTTTTCCCGTTAATCATGTTTCTCGTAAATGATCTTCAAATCTCAGGTGGGGCTATTATACGATGAGATATCTTTACAAGCTGTTCTGGACATGACAGCCGATTGGACTTTGGAAGAACGAGAGATGTTGAGGAAGAAGGTACTGTTTAAGAACAACTGCGGTGATCATTCTACAATTTGTTCTTTACAAAAGAATTACTCCGTAATTGAATTTTTCAAAGCATCGTATTAGGTGCCAGTAACTGGTCTAAAGACGCCATTTCGTGATGGGTTGCTGAAGCACGTTGCTCAAGATGTTCTAAAGCTGGCAAAGGCAAGTTAATCCGTTTCTCGCTGTTGTGTCAGTATGAATACTATAGTGACTGGCTTCTCGTCCCTTCCAATCGCTAACTGAATTCGTTTTTTTTTTTTTTTTTTTTTTTCTAATGTGCAGGAAGGCTTAGAAAGAAGAGGCTTTAAAGAAACGGGATTTTTGAATGAAATAACCGAGGTTGTCAATACAGGTAATTTTTATTTTTTATTTTTAAATACTCATGATTCTTTACAAGGTAGGATCTGTTCTATACCATGTAGTGTGATGGCAGGTATTACACCAGCCGAGAAGCTCTTGGACTTGTACCACAGGAAGTGGGGACAAAATGTCGATCCAGTATTCGAGGAGCTGCTCTATTGAGGCGCCCGAGGGTCTCAGGCACAGTATGTACCCCGATACATTTCTGTATTGCGAGTTTGCGACCATCCATCTTTAACACCTAGAGAAATTACCCCCATGCTAACTTTTCTCGATTGCTTTCCGGTAAAGATTACACAATCCATCTCTGCTATAGCACGATAATGAAACAATGCAGTTGCAATAATACGAGTTTCCCAGAAGATGGGGTTCATTTCTCGTGGGTCGTTTTATGGTCTTTTGCTGTTATTATTTTTGTCGCTGTTTATGGTGGTTCTGTGATCTGAGCTGAACAATCTGTTGGTGGTTTTGGTGAAGATTACAATCTTCTGTATTTCAAATAGGGTTTTGAAGTTGTTGTTAGAGATTGATTACACTTGAAAGTTTGATTGCAAGAAGTGTTTGTTGATGCTTCTCTTTTGCCATAATGTACAGAAGACAATTGAACTTTTTGGATGACATTTTTTTTTTTCTTGGGAGCTATTAGGGACTAGAATAGCGGTTGACGATTGTGTTAGCTGGTTTGACAATTTAGTAGTATTAGTTTTTTTTTTTTTTTTTTAAAGGAATTTAGTAGTATTAGTTGATACTCATAAAATGACTTTTGATGACATGAATTTATTTTATAACAATAATTTATTAATTATCAATAGCGTTAATACTCATTTCAGTCCCTTGACTATTAAATATTGCTTAATTTAGGGTGTGTTTGGTTCATGGGTTTAGCTATTAAGAATGAAAATCAAAGTTATTGTTATTATTTGGTTTACAGGTTTTTAGAGCATTACTATGATATTTGATTACTTCCTTAATTAGAAAATTCATTCTCTAATAAAATAAGAGTTTCATTGTCATTATTCTTCCCCTAATTGGTAATTTGATTTTTAAGTTTGGATGAGTGCTTTTAAATTTTTGTTTTTTGTTTTGTTTTGGTTTTTTTTTTTTGTTTTTTTTTGTTTTTTTTTGTTTTTTGTTTTTTGTTTTTTTTTTTTTTTTTGTTTATATTGGTGTTTTGTATGTCTTTATATTAGAATAAATTGTCTTGATTTTTTATTCTTGTATTTTTAAAATCTTTATTCTCATTATTATAGGATCATACATAACCAAACAACAATATTGGTAATCATTCCAATTCCACCCTACTACCAAATATGCAAGATATTTTCACCATAACTAATTATAATTATCAAGTATTTGATTCTTATTCTGATTCATATTCTCATGTGCGAATCAAACACACCATTAGTTTTTTACTTTAAAAATTATTCAATTTGATTATCTGACTTGTAAAATTACAATTAATTTGGTCCTTTGTTATAAAATTCATCAAAATACCGTTAATTTGAAGGGCAAAATAGTCCACTCATTATTTTTCACCCCTTCTCAAAATCCTTTGTTACAAATTGGAGGATCAAATTAGGTAATTTTCAAAGTCAATGATTAAATTAAGCAATACTCAATAGTTGAGCAGTCAAAATGTGTATTAACTCTTATAAATAATTACATATAAATAAAAAAAATTCAATAATCATTTTTGTATGATAATAAAAATAAAAGAACATTTAATAACAAAATTATATTATTTTGACTATTTATATTAAATAAATACATTAAAATTTGAAATAAAAAAGGTCCATAAAATGAGGGGAAGAGATCTAATAATTTGATAAAAGAAGTGATGCTATTAAAAGAATTTGATAATTTGTTTTCATAAAAGAAAAACTACTCAGAGTAGTCTTTTGGACTAAAAAAACTTATATCAACATTTGTTTGCTAAACTCTTATATTAGTTGTTTGACCATCCAAATCTGAATCATCTTTTAAAATCAAATCATATCTTATATCTAATGAAATAAAACAAATCGAGACATCATTTTGTGAACACGTAATGATTTTGAAATTTGAATAAATGAATCATTTCTTTATTTTCGGATCTCTAGACAAAAAAAGGAAAAAAAAAAAGTTTCTTAACCAATTTATACTCTTTAGTGGATATCTTAGTACGATTTGAATTGAAGCCAAATGAAGTTCTGACTATCTATCAAGGAAAAAATGGATTTTGTATGTTGTAGCATCCCCAAGAAATTCTTTCATGTCTCTCGAAAATAGATGATTAATTATCGATCTGGAATATTAGAAAAAAAATTCAAAATTTGGATAATTAAATTAACTTAAAGAGTTTATTCCATTTTTTGTCCGACAATTCACTTTTAGTCATTTTTATCAAAATATTTTTATTTGGTCCTAGTATTATTGTGACATGATCATTTTTGGTCCTCCGTCAAGAAAATTATTGAAGTGTTATTAAATACAATGACATTTCAATATTTTTTATACAAAGTAGGTTGACACGTTATATTTTTAATGTTTATTTTTTTTTGAAAAAAAAAAGCAAAATTAAAGACTGAAATGCTCTTGTATTTGACGAAATTTAATCTGTTTTGTTGATGGATGACCAAAAAAGGGTCATGCCATAATAATACTAGGATAAAAAAAATGAATGTTTTGAAAAAAAAAAAAAGACTAAAAAATGAATCGTAACCTATAAATCTAGGACCAAAAATGGAATTAACTCTTAATTTAAATTTGCTAATGTTAAAAGATCGCAGGGCTAGGGTGGTCAATAGAGTGCTTCTCATTAATTTAATCTATATCTATATATCTATATCTATATATATATAAAAGTAAAATCCTCCTAGCAGTTTTCCCCCCAAAATTTAGTGGCATTTTTGTAATATCAAATATTTAGACAAATATGGCATTTCAATAATATTAAAGATTTTACCTTTCTTGAGATCTCTTACCATTTTATAATTTCAATACTAAACCCTTTTGATCTCATCCATTGTGTATAAATACACCTTATATGACCATACACAACCCCAACTAAGGTTAATTATTTCATTAATTTTTGCTAATCATCCTGTTATCTTCCACAGTTGAGGTTGATACGTGATTTGCACGGGTGAGGTTTTCATTATCTTAGTTTCTTTTATTTTTTCTTCTTTTTGGGTTTTGTTTTTTTTTTTTTTTTTTTTTTTTTTGTATTTTCTGATTTTTAAACAACAAAAGTGGTTCGTAAGAAAAAATGTTGATATATTCTTTTTTTTTTTTGGTCTATTTTTGTTGAGAAGATACGGATCTAGAAAGATTGATCGGGAAGCAATAGACTTCTAATCATCCTGTGATCTTCCACAGTTGAGGTTGATACGTGATTTGCATTCGTGAGGTTTTCATCATCTTAGTTTCTTTTATTTTTTCTTCTTTTTGGGTTTTGTTTTGTTTTGTTTTTTTTTTTTTTTTTTTTGTATTTTATGGTTTTTAAACAACAAAAGTGGTTCATAAGAAAAAATGTTGATTTTTTTTTTGTTTGTTTGTCTATTTTTGTGGAGAAGATACGGATCTAGAAAGATTGATTGGGAAGCAATAGAGTTCCTTGCTCATCAAGATGATAAAGTTTTGTGATCGAGGGACGAATTATGTGTATATGTAAATAGGTATAGACTTACAGAGGGAAGCATACTAAGAATACAATAAAAACCAAAATGAAATTAAAAGCATTTTTTAGTTGTCAATATATCAAAGCATTGGAGTTTGTTTCAATTCAATTTCTCCGTTTTAAAGTGTACATTTTTTGTAATAAGAGAGTAGTTTGTCTCTCCCTTCAAGACGTTTTTCTTGTCATTTAATTTTTTTTTTTTTTAAGGAAAAAAATGATTAAGTACTGTGGCTTTTTTCCAATAGAGTATTATTTTGATTTTATTCTTCATCTGACATTCCTTGATATAAAATCTCTTTACTAATGTAAAATAATGTTATTGAGTTACCATGTTTGCTTCGATATGCTAAGCCATTTAAAATTTAATATGGAGTAAAATTTATAATTGTAATACTTCCGTAATAATATTGAATAAATATTAATCATATGTTTAGAATTAATAATATATTATATTAAAAGAATTATATATTAATTTAATATAGTGATGGTTAATACGGGTAAATCATATATAAGCAATATTGTACCTTAAGAATATTATACTTAATTATAAGAATTCTACCTAATAATTTTAGTATTAAATGTGATAGAATAATTACCATAAACAATGTTTAATAATTGCCAAATTCTATTATGCAATAAAAATTACTATTATAAAATCTTTTGTAATATGGACACATTATTTTTAATTATTTCGATTTAATAATATTATATCTTATGTATAAAAATTCAAATAATACTTTTAGTACTATTGAATATTGATTGACTAACAATTATTTTAATTATTAAGGCAATTAATAGATATTTCGATTTAAAAAGTTTTCAAATATATGAATTATACATAGTAGCATGGAATCAATTAGTAAGACAATTATATTAGGTAATCTAATAAATAATTTACTTTTTAAATTATATCCCATCTTTAATAAATTATACTTACCTTAATAATTAATTATTAATATTATTACCTAATAATTATATATTGTTACCCTTTTTGGTGTAATTATTATGGTAATTTCTATACATATATATTTTTATACTTAATGTATAATATTATTGGCATGAAATAAATTATACTTACCTTAATATATAATTAATTTTTAATATAATTACCTTATTTTTATTAAAGGTAATTATTCTGATAATTTTTCTTTCATTATTTTGTGTGATTATTATGGTAATGTATTTAAATTTTGGAAGAGATTATTACAAATATTATAATTAATATAAGTAATATAATTAATGAAATTATTATGGTAATGGCGACAATATTTGGTAATTATAATTAATATAATTAAAGAAATTGAGAAATATAAGATTTCTTCCCTAGAAATATTTGTGACAATTTCATTAAATTACAATTAATAAAATATGAAATATAATTAAAGAAATGAAATTATTAAATTAACAAAACATGAATATTTCTAATCATACATACACTTATGCACTATAATAATCATGCAAAATTTAAATGCAACTTTTTAAATTTTTAAATGTAATTTTTAATTATAAATCTATCAATATAAATTATAGTTAATGAAATTATATTATAGAACTTTTCTATATACATATTAATAAATATTATGTGTATATACAATGAATTATACAATCATATAAGGAAATGCGTCGGATTAGAGTTTAAATTTATTCATACAAAATTTAGAATTTACATTTTTTTTATAAAACTAATCAAATGTTAATGTTAATAATAATAATAATAATAATAAGAATTTTAAAATCAGAATTATAAATTAAGTATTAGGGTAATAATTAATCTATATATATATATATATATATATATATATATATATTATATAAAAACAAAATCATCCCTTTTCAAAAAAAAAAAAAAACAAACAAAAAAAAAAAAACAAAATCATCCTATTTCATTTTCCCGCCCAAACTTTTGTAGTAAAGCTTATTTGGTAAGTAAATGTCAAATGGAAATTAAATAAAATCTATTAATTGGTAATATTGCATAATTGTTAACATTATGTATGGTATTATATTCTATAATATAATAATATAATTGATAATATTATTGTTCAAGTATAATAAAAATCCTATCTAATAATGTAATAATAATAAAATAAAATTAAAATTAAAATAATAACAATAACAATAACATAACAATAATAATAATAACAACAACAACAAATGTAATAATCTAAACAAAACTATATACAAAATAAATTTAAAATTAAAAAAAAAAAATAGGAAGAAGACAAAGGTGGCTCCCCTTTGTAAATGATGTGGGATCATTTTGATTCCACATTGAAAATGTTTGGAAAGATGAGCTCTTAAACTCCTCTATATAAGAGGGGAATTTACAAACATATAATTGCTTGCTCATCAATATGGGCAAGTATTGAGAAGTCCAAAGATTTTTTTTTTATTTTTTTTATTTTAGTACTATTAACCTGACAAATTATGTTGTGGATATGTGTCCACCTTGCAATGTAGACACATTTCAAAAATTGTTCATAATTATTAATATATAGTTCAAAAATTATGAACATATAGTTCTATAATTATGAACATAGTGTTGTGAACATAATTATGAACATATAGTTATGTAATTATGAATATAGAGATTCAATAATTGTGAATATGAAGTTAAAAATTATGCATATATATCTTTATAATTATGAACATATAGTTCAGTAACTATGAACATAGAGTTCTGTAATTATAAATATAGAGTTAAATACGTACTTATGAATATGAAGTTCAAAAATTATGAATATATAGTTTTATAATAATGAACATATAGTTTAGTAATTATAAACATAGAACTATGTCCACCTTGCAAGGTGGACACGGTTCCAAAACATAACTATTCGATTGACCCTGTAACATGTAAACTTTCTCAACTTATTAAAGCCCTACGTATCAAAAGGCTCTTATTTAAGAAACCTTATCTTAATGGCTTCTTATTTTAGTTTTTTTTTAATTTTTTTTTTTAATTTATTAGGGGGGTTTGAGAAAGATTAACCCAAAATGTATATGAGTTGTTTTAGTTTTTAGCAGTTTGGAGCAAATTGCTAAGTTATTAAATAATATTTTTGGTGTTTTGATTAAATATAAAATGTTAAACATACGAATTTGTTAAAATTTTGACGAATTTGCCAAATAATCAAATTACAACAACAACAACAACAACAACAACAACAACAACAATAATAATAATAATAATAATAATAATAATAATAATAATAATAATAATAATAATAATCCAAAAAAACTATATACAAAATAAAATTAAAATTAACAAAAAAAAAAAAAAAAAGAAGACAAAGGCGAGCCACCGGCTCCCTTTGTAAATGATGTGGGATCATTTTGATCCCACATTTACAATGTTTGAAAAGAGAGAGCTCCTCTATATAAGAGGAGCAATGAGACTCTTATAAACATAATTGGGGCTATGGAAGATTAACCCAAAATGTATGTGTTGTATTAGTTTTTAGCAGTTTGGAGCAAATTATTGTGTTATTAAATAATATATTTTGGTGTTTTGATTAAAGTTAAAATGTTAAAATAACGAATTTATTAGAATTTTGACGAATTTATCAATAATCAAATTACAAATAATAATAATAATAATAATAATAATAATAATAATAATAATAATAATAATAATCCAAACAAAGCGATATACAAAATAAAATTAAATTTAAAATTAAAAATAATAATAAGAAGACAAAAGGGAGCCACGGGCTCCATTTGTAAATAATGCTGGATCATTTTGATCCCACATTGAAAATGTTTGGAAAGAGGAGCTCTTGAGCTCCTCTATATAAGAGGAGCAATGCTCCTCTTACAAACATAATTGTTTAACCATCAATGTGGACAAGTATTGAGAAGTCCAAATGCTCATATTTTATTTTTGAGTACTATTGACCCGACAAATTATGATGTGAAACTGTGTCCACCTTGCATGGTAGACACGGTTCCAAAATTGTTCATAATTATGAATATATAGTTCTATAATTATGAACATATAGTTACGTAATTATGAATATAGAGATTCAATAATTGTGAATATGAAGTTCAAAAATTATGAATATATAGCTTTATAATTATGAACATATAATTAAGTAAATATGAACATATAGTTTTGTAATTGTGAATATAGAGTTCATAATTATAAATATGAAGTTCAAAGATTATGAATATATAGCTTTATAATTATGAACATATAGTTCAGTAATTATTAACATAGAATTGTGTCCACCTTGCAAGGTGGACACGGTTCCATAACATAACTATTCGATTGATCTGTTACATATAATATCTGTTCACCTATTGAAGCCCAACGAGTCAAAAGGCTCTTATTTAATAAACATTATCTTAGTGGCTTCTTATTTTAGTTTTTTTTTTTTTTTTTTTAAATTTATTAGGGGGTTTGGGAAAGATTAACCCAAAATGTAGATGTATTGGTTTAGTTTTTAGCAGTTTGGAGCAAATTGCTAAGTTATTAAATAATGTGTTTGGTGTTTTGATTAAATATAAAATGTTAAACATTTGAATTTGTTAAAATTTTGTCGAATTTGTCAAATAATCAAATTACAACAACAACAACAACAATAATAATAATAATCCAAATAAAACTATATATAAAATAAAATTAAAATTAACAAAAAAAAAAAAAAAAAAAAAAAAAAAAAAAAGACAAAGGGGAGCCCGTCCCTTTGTAAATGATATGGGATTATTTTGATCCCACATTGAAAATGTTTGAAAAGATAAGCTCTTGAGCTTCTCTATATAAGAGGTACAAACATAATTGTTTGTCCATCAATGTTGCAAGTATTTAGATGTTAAAAGGTTCTTATTTAAGAAACCTTAGCTTTGTCTTCTTATTTTAATTTTTATTTATTTATTATTAGTGGGTTGGGAAAGATTAACCCAAAATGTATGTATTATTTTAGTTTTTAGCAGTTTAGAGCAAATTACTAAGTTATTAAATAATATTTTTGGTGTTTTGATTAAAGATAAATTGTTAAAATGATGAATTTGTTAAAATTTTGGTGAATTTTTCAATCTCAATTTTTTAAAATTGTCAATAATAATAATAATAATAATAATAATAATAATAATAATAATCATCATCATCATCAACATCATCATCATCCAAACAAAACGATATACAAAATAAAATTAAAATTAGAAAAAAAAAAATAAAGAATGATGTGGGATCATTTTAATCTCAATTGAAAATGTTTGGAAAGAGGAGCTCTTGAAAATGTTTACAAACATAATTGCTTGCCATCAATGTGGGCAAGTAGTGAGAAGTCCAAAGTTTTTTTTTTTTTTTTTTTTTTTGTTTCCTTTTTGTTTAGAAGTAAAGGAATATTAAAAATAGAAAAAAAAATATTTCAATAATAATATTTCACATCATCAAGGAGTGAATGCATATTTTTAAAAATAGTAAATGTAAATTAAAAATGGAACGAAAATATTTCATTAATAATATTCTACATCATTAAATTAAAATGTAACGGAAATTAGGTAAAAATATCAATACATCTATATTCTAATTGACTGAAAATAAAAAAAAATAATTGACTGAAAATGAATATAATATTACTAATTGATTGAAAATTTTATTAGGAATGAATATTAATAATTGACTGCAAATAAAAAAATGCTCCATAATTGACTAAAAAAAGAAGAAGAAATGACCAGATCATTGCATTTTAATTAAAAATAGAATGAAAATTAAAAATTGGAGAAAAATATTTTAATAATAATATTATACATTATTAATAGTAAATGCATATTTTAAACCATAGTAAAGGTAAATTAAAAATGAAACGAAAATATTTCAATAATAATATCCACATCATCAATTAAAAATGGAACGAAAATTAGGTAAAAATATCACTACATTTGATATTCTAATTGGAGTAATTGGTTAATTGACTGAAAATAAAAAAGAATAATTGGCTAAAAATGAATCCGATATCACTAATTGATTGAAAATATAAAAGGATAACTAATTGAATTGAATAGGATTGTGTTGTCACTACCAATGTCGTCTACAAAGAGGTTTCAATAATGTGTAAATATAATCGGTGATATTAAGTTTTTTTTTAATGAATAAATTGTTATATATCTAGACAAAAAAATATATCTTCCATACAAATGAATAAGCATACCAATTCATTTCTATAACTGAGTTGTTAGAGAACGGGCACATTTTCCTAATTTATGAAAATTCTAAACAATGATAAATAAAATCTTCAAAGTTATAGCACTGTATGCGTACATCTAGATATTAGCTATTAATTTGAGCAATTATTTGCACAAATTCAAGCAATGATAACATCAAAATATATAAACGATCCAAACCATATATTTAATTGCACTATATAATATTTGATGTTCTAATTTAAATAATTATATATCGATTCATATATTCTTAATATATTACAACAAATCCATTCCGTGCATCGCACGAGTGCAAATACTAGTTTCTTAAAAAGGGAAATCCTATCAAAAATATATTTTAGAAAAAAAAACAAAAAAAAAAAAAGAAGGAGAAGAAGAGAAAATTCTCATATAATTTTCCATTCAAATAGTATCACCATAATGTAAACTTGATTTGTAAGTTGTAAATAGCAATGAATAAAGTGGCTCAAGTATAAGATTTTAGGGATTAAAAGCATGTTTAATTTTCCTCCCTTTTTTTTGACCAACTTTACTTATCATTTATGTTTTTCTTGAGTAAGTCGAGTTCTAACCCAGCTTATTTTTAGTTTATTATTTAATACATATAATTTTTGGATACAACGAAAATAATCTTTAAAAATAGTACATAAATTGTGGCATAGCCACATGGCGATGCTTAGTAGAGTTTATAACTTATTTTAAATTACAAATAAGTTATAAACTATGTTTAGTAAAACATGGAGAGCTTAAAATATATAATAACTTATTTTAAAACTTTACTCTAAATAGTGTTTTAAAATAAATCACTAGTTAATTTTTAAGCTTTTAATTTTAAACTAACTTATAAGCTAGATATGCCAAACATAACATAACTAGGTTGGAATTGAGAAGAGAAAAGATCCCATTTAGCAAGATTAAAGAAGTGCAGCCCCATCCATGGGGCTATGCATGAGATGTCAAGTTGCTTCAATTATGTGAAGATAGATGTCATAATTTTACAACTTAACTAGAGGCAATGGGTTTGAGCCTCAATTGAGGTTTCATTGTATTATCTTACGAGTTGTTTGAATTAAGCAAATTTGTGAGAAGTAGTTTATTTATTTATTTTTTTTAATGAAGATGAAGATGTACACCAGATAAACCCGTTCATGTGTAATTGATTCTGTGTGACGAATTCGACTAATAAAATATTGACAATAATCAAGTTCGTGACATTTTGACATGAAAATCTTATTCCCACTCATTTGTGTGTCATTTATATCCTTTTTAGTTAAAAGTTATACAAAATATGAATTTATTATAGTTTATAGCTCCAAACCTCTAGGGGGGATTTGGTTGGCGCTATGCATGTTGGAATCTCACTTTCATAAGAATAGTTTTTTATAGTTATTTTTGTCACATTTCTTTTAATATCATTCCTCCCAAATTCTTAGTTTACATGAAATTCTTGAAAGAAAAATGTTTAATGGACAAAAGATTTTACCAAAAGTTCCCTCAAATGTTGCTATGGTGTATTAGTATTAGTTAATTTAAACGTACTCATCCCAAATTAGTTAATGACAATACGAGATTCTAAAATTGAACCATCCAAATACACCGGC
The DNA here is from genome assembly GCF_001879475.1 of Ipomoea nil. Lineage (NCBI taxonomy): Eukaryota > Viridiplantae > Streptophyta > Magnoliopsida > Solanales > Convolvulaceae > Ipomoea > Ipomoea nil. Next base: position 1,684,622 of record NW_017619532.1, read on the forward strand.
AAACAAAATCTATTAGTTTTATGCATAAATTTATACTAGTTGAAGTAAATTTATAATTCTTTATACATGTATCTATCACGTAGTAATAAATTGATCAATTTTATCATAAACTATCAAATTGTCATATTTCTGGAAACACAACTTAACTAGTTGACCCAAAATAAGTTGATAACTTTATTTTGCTAGCAGTCGCAGTGTGCAGGGTTCGAGGGTAAGAGTGATAGGAGCCTTCGATGTGAAGACTGAAGTCAAGGTGCAATTCTATACATTAATCAAATTTTCGCTTTACAAGCAGTCATATAGTGCAAGATTCATGAGTAATAGGAGTAAGAGCCTTTGATACAAGGGTTACTCATGTTAGTATATAATCTTATACATTAATTGAATATCATCACATTTAAAAAGTGAAGAATGTGCTTGTAACATGATGTTTAGCAAAGACCTCATTGGATTGGGAAAGAGAAGAGCAAGAGAATCAAGCAATAGATCTTTTATGATAACACATCCCCATCAAATACAAGAAAAAAGGGAACCACTTTTTTGTATGGGCAGCCAAGCTTGAGATGAGAACCAATGCAAGTTGGTTTGCATAATTACATAATATTCACACTTGTGGTTTTCTTCTTTCTGCCGTGTTAGAAAGTTGAGCCTTTGCCAATCCTCATTTAGTATTTTTGGACTCTTACCATAAAGTGTTGTCACTACCTCACTTCTCATTATTGTCTTCTTAATTGCTCCAACTTGTTCTTTCAATCAACATCATTTATCACTTGTTTAACCCATAATTTATTCATGGTTTATATATATTGTTCCCAAACAGTATAGTTTCTGGCGAATAAGTCTATACACAAAAATAATATATATATATATATATATATATATATATATATATATATATATATATATATATATATATATACACACACACACGATATATATAGATAATGAAAATATGGATTTATTTTACAAAAAAAAATCAAAAAATATTGGTACGAAACTAAGAACTCAAATTTATTTATACCAAATAAAAAAAAAAAGGAGAAGAGGGTTTTATAATATGAAATTGTAAACACAACAGAGAAGGAGGAAATACGAGTTGTGTGTACGCACACTCTCCTTAAAACTGATTCGCTACCTCCCGATGGTGGTAGGGACATTGTAGCGTCAGTCTCCCAAGATAAAACGGATTACGACTTTAGTGTTTGAGCACTCAAACATAAAGTCCAGCGAATTAGAATAATAGGCGAGCAATTCCTATTAGAAAATATTGAACCAAGTCGATTTACCAAAAATAATATATATATATATATATATATATATATATATATATATATATATATATATATATATATATATATAGAGGGAAGGAATCAGGTGCATTTGTGGCTTCCCGTGCGGTTGTGCGGTGGATTAATGTGCGTGAAGTTTATACGTAATGTGCGTGAGTGTTGTGCTTAATGTGCCTGAGATTTGTACTTAATGTGCGTAATGTTAATATGCGTGAGTTTTGTACTTAATGTGCCTGAGTATTGTGCTTAATATGTGTGAGATTTGTGCATAATGTGCGTGAGTAGTTCAGAATTACGAGCTCAGAAGGAAGCAGAACAGAAAACTCACGCACATTAATGCCCAAACTTCTTGTTACTTCTTCCTTCAATTTGGTCATGGATTCTGGATTATCAGCTACCTTCAGTGCAGTTGAATGTTTATATAAATGACGCACGCACAACAAAATTTGCACACCAGCTAAGTGTGGATTTCTGTTGTATTATTCCCATAATTCTTAACCACCATAGCCCGCCTTCGCATCATCATCATCAGCGAGGGGGCAATGGCTAGTGGGGATGGGGAAGAAGCTGACATCCATATTTTCTGCTACATTTTACATATTCACGCACATTAAGTACAAATCTCAGGCACATTAAGCACAACACTCACGCACATTGAGTACAAATCTCACGTACATTAATCAACCGCACGGGAAGCATTCAACCGCATGAGAACCTTTCACTATATATATATATATATATATATATATATATATATATATATATATATATATATATATATATATATATATATATCAACCAAGATAGAACTTATAATCCTCCAGATTACAATTCCAACGAACAAGAAAGGAGAAAGGATTTAATGCTTAGAGCATAATTCCAAAAACCAAAAGAAAGGCGATGAAGAAGAGTGGTTAGTACGAGTCGAGCGAAACACTCTTTCCTTAAAACCTTATTTGCTACCTCCCAAAAGTGCTAGGAGCGTTGTAGCGTAGGTTTTCCAGGATAAAACGTGTTACGGTTTAACATTTGAGCACCCAAACGAATGAACCCGGCGAACTAGAGCAAGACTTAGAACATAGTAGCAAGAAAGGAGTAGAAGCAGAGAGTTTTGAAGCTGAAAACTATGATTTCTTTGTGTGTGTTCTTGTGTTCCTTGTTCACAAATTTCTGCTGCTATACTCTCCTTCTTATATAGCGATGAAAGAGTTAATAGCATTCCTTCAAAAATTAAAAAATTGGAATTAATAGACAATTAATTCCGTAACTAATGAAGTTAATGGTCTCAAAGGTCGAACCGACCCCACTCGTGCGCGCGCTGCTCTCTTTCGGCCCAAGGCATAAATCATCAGCACACGAGAGACGACATCTATGCCATAGAATTCACTTTGACCCAACCCAAATCGGAAGTGGACCCTACTGATAATTGTACCACAAAATAGCCACTTAAAATGTCATTTTAATACTTTTTTTTTCAATTGAGAAAAATGAGGAAATCTAAGTTGTGTGTACTCACACTCTCCTTAGAACTGATTTGCTACCTCCCGATGGTGGTAGGGGCATTGTAACATCAGTCTCCCAAGATAAAACAGATTACAACTTTAGTGTTTAAGCACTCAAACATAAAGTCCACCGAACTAGAACAATAAGCGAACACTTCGTTCCTTTTTATGGAAGTGTTGACATAATTTTCTTAAGAAAATGAGATAAGTGAAGAGAGAAAACAATGATTTTGATGCTTAACACTGAGTTAAAACCTATATGTAACCTTCAACCCATTAATGTGAAAATAACCTGCCTTCCAATTTGATTTGCACCCCCCTCCTTGTGTACGAGAGAGAATATCTATGCCACATAATTCAACCTTTTTTTAAAAGGCTCTTGTATATATAGTGGTGCAAACTCACATCCTAAACCAGTGCTAGACAAGTGCTTTATCGAAGCCTTTTCACCTTCATTTTCTTACTCAAATGGATTTACTTTGAGAATCAATTTCTCATCCACCCATTATTCGTATTGAGCGTACAATATATTAATTTCTTCGTCTCACTGAGAAGTGTATGAATCTACTTTGACCCGACCCAAATTGAAAGTGGACCCTACATATATTTGTACCACGAAATAGCCATTTAAAATGTCATTTTATGCTAAAATTCCAACTCCCCCCCCCCCCCCCCCCCCCCCACACACACACACACATATATAAAGCGCGCTTCCTGAAGTTATGCATATTAAGTAGAATGTTATACACATAATGGTTGAAAATTATGCACCTTTCAATGCAAACTTATACACCATTACAGTGAGAAGTTGAACACCTTAAGCTAGAAAGTGTTGCATCGAACGAAGGAAGGTTATGCACCAACGAAAAAATTGAACTGTTGTGCACTTTTAAAGTTAAATTCATGCATTTTAAGCTGGAAAGTAATGCACCTTAAGCTTTAAACTTATGCACCTAGAGTCTTGAAGTCGTTATTCATAAGGAAAAAAGTTGTGCACCTTAAGAGTTACATTCATGCACCTTAATCTTTAAACTTATGCACCTAGAATCCCAAAAAAATTGTTATTCATAAGGAAAAAAAGTTGTGCACCTTAAGAGTTAAGTTCAAGCACCTTAAGCTGGAAAGTGATTCACCAACGAAAAAAAAAAAAAAAAAAAAAACTGAACTTACACAAAATTACCATAATGTCGCTGCAATTTCTTTTAAATTTTTCTTCATTCTAGGCTGTTGATTTTGGCTAGATCAATAGCTGAGATTTCCCCCTATTTTTTAACCTAAAAGCTCTTTCGCATTTGATCTCTAGTGTGTGTGTCCACACACACACACACACAAGGTTGCAAAACTTGCTAGGCGTTCCTCGGACGCCCGTTTTTTTTTTTTTTTTTTTTTTTTAAATTTGAATGTTTTTTTTTCTAGAATTGTAAATTGTATAAAGATTTAAAGAATCAAAACACAACACAAAGTCACAACTCACAAAGTATTAATATTAGAGTACCTGATTTCGATTTTTTATTACATTTTTTGAGTTTGCGACCGATTTGAATAATTTAGGGTTATTCACTAAAAATGATGTCGATTTGAGTGAAATAACCCATTAAGAAAAATAAGGAAAAATTGCTAGCTGGCAGCCTAAACGCCCGTCTAGGTCGCCACGACAGCCGGCCACCGCCTAGCGCCAATTAAACAACGCTTATGCACAATTTTTGCAACATTATATATATATATATATATATATATATATATATATATATATATATATATATATATATATATATATATATATATATATATATATACATAGAAGAGCGCTCATATGCGGCGGGGTCTTACGGTGCGGCGGTGCGGTCAAATTCTAGAATACACCAACAGTGTTAACAATATGCACCAACAGTGTAATAAAAATACACCCCAATGAAATGTAATAAAACATCACAAAATACACCACAGACTCAAAAAAACACACCATATAACTCACCACCCCCAATGGTGTATTTCCGAACAGTGTATGGTGTTTTTACTCACACCTAATGGTGTGTGTTTGGTGATGCAGGGCTCTGTTTACTCTGTTTTGTATGGTGTATTTCCTAACATTGATGGTGCATATTTGGTGAACTATTGGTGTTGCCGCACCGTAAGAAATAACCGCACCGTAAGACACTGCCGCACCTGAACCCGCCTATATATATATATATATATATATATATATATATATATATATATATATATATATATATATATATATATATATATATATATATGTGTGTGTGTGTGTGTGTGTGTGTGTGTGTGTGTGTGTGTGTGTGTGTGTGTGTGTATATACACACACACACATATATCACACACATATATATATATATACATATATATATATATATATATATATATATATATATATATATATATATATATATATATATATATATATATATATGTTCGTGTTGTGAAAATTGAGATCAATAGATTATTAGGAATATAAAACGAGAACGAAGAAGAGTTGAAGTGATTCGACCAAGAGCCTACGCCCATAAAAGTGAAGAAGATAGTTTATTACGTGGTTAGATTTAATTTACCTTCTTATGGATTTAAGGGGCAAATTTATTGAGTCTAGCATATAGTTTGGTAAAGACTGAAACATCCTACTATATAATAAAGCCATAAGAATTCAGCCAATCACATGGCTCCAATTTCCCGCTCAGTAAAAACTACACCGTTTTGCATATCTACTTTTGTGGTTACAGAATTTTATTATTTATTATTTATTATTTATTAATTCTCTATTCACAATAAGTGTATTTGCATTCCAATTGAATACTAAAGTCATACTTATCCACCGTTTTAAATTCCCCAAAATGTTGGAAGTTGTTCCAAACAATTCTTCTGGTACACGTTCAGTATTTACATATACATTTCGAATACACCTGAGAATGAATGCTGAGATTAAATAAATTAAATGAATAATTAAATAAATACAGTAAATTCAAATCAATTCAAAATCTAGAAGATATAAACTGTATGCAGCCTTTAATTTGTGTCGTTTCAGTATCCAATGTTGCTGCCATTATTTCTTTTCTTTTGAAGCTGATTATTTTTGGAACTCTACAACCTTCAAACATCTTCTATAAATTCTTCTATACACAAACAATCCACACTTTGCCATTAATCCTCTGCGTGTTTGTTCTTCGCTGCCCAGACTTTGCCATTGACACTCAGCACATTGAACCCAGAGCTCGGGTAGCTTCTACTCTATCTGAAAGTGAAAACTCAAAGAGATTCAGCAGTAAACAATGTTTATTTTATGAAGCCACAGAGTTTTGGAACCACCATTGCTCTAAGGAGTTTGCTTCTTTTAAAAGAGGTAATTTTAATCAGTGTATTGTAATCAGTTCCTGGTAAATGTTTTAACTATTTGTTTATGAGGTCAAGTACGTTTTGATCTATCACTTCCTCTCCTATCTCCTACTAAATTACATCAGTGGTCCCTCTTTCTAACCAAGATATTATTTATGACGTTTGCAGAGTAATATTTATGTTTAGCGTTGATGGAACAACCATTTTAAATCTAAACTAGATAAAGAAAAAATTAAAGATTGCTTTGCGACTTAAACCCATCAAGAAATTATCTGGCTTTATATCACGGTGTAGAAGTTCTCTGGCATGCATGTACTCAACTCTATCAATCTGGAAAAAGAAAAAATAGAATTAATAGGATAATCACAAATGGATAATATATAGATGAAGCATAGCATCCCGGTAAAATAAGAATGCATTACACGTGTTCAGCTAATAACTACTTACTGATTGAGCTGCAAGCACTTTTACAGCTTTTAGAGACAATTCCTATTGCAGTAGTTAAGAGATCTTCCAAACTTGGACCAAGAAGATCAATGACCATAACGTTTGTATTCACCCTCAGCTCTAAATAGGGAAATAAATAGTCAACCTGTTGTATGGAATGTGATTCAATCTACCGGCTCAATCACTGCTGCATTTTTTTACTATCAGACAATTTTGTATGCAATAGTCAGGAAACAGAAGATTGAAGAAGGCAGAACAACAAATATTGGAGCTGGTAAAGTGTATGCAGTACTAATAGTACTTAGATTTTTTCTATTGGTCATTCTATATTCTTGGATATTTGTTAAGTTGTTTTTTGGTGTTGATGTTGCTATTACTGTTTCAATAGAATGAGGTTTTTTTATTGGAACCCAGATCACTAACTGTGAAAACGATTCTCCAAATGCAGTTCAAATGGACTTTTGTTGGATTGTAGGAATTGAACTACATTGTGTAGGGTTGTGTTTACTAAGGAAGATGATGTATAAATAGTCAAACAGTTTAGTATTGGTCATTTCATTATTCATTTCAATTATTTGAACATTAATTTTGAATGGAGATGTAGTTAAAAAAACTAAAAAACAAAGGTTACGTGCATTAGTGTTCTAACTTCTAATACATTGTACTTATTAGACTCAGTCAGCTCTTTCAGTGTGTTAGCTCCTTTTAATGTATAATTTTCTTCAGTTACCTACAAACAAAAAAAAAATTGTTTGATATCATAATGCTCTGTTACTATTTTAATGTAATTAGGTTATTCTATTGTAACACAGTTCACTAATTAGTGAACTGTGAAGAGGACTCTCCCAATGCTGATCAAATGAACATTTAATGCACTGAATTTCTAAGGACTCTGTTATAGCATTTGACAAGGATTCTGCATTGAGGGAGTTGGGTTGTGGATATTAATGGAGATCATGGATATTTTGTCAAGGAGTTTAGTATTGGTCATTTCAGTATTCAGTTCAATTATTTAAACATTACTATTATTTGTAGTTTTATTTAAAAAACAAAAAGAAAGGCAACTATTCTAACATTACTATTGTATGAAGTTTGAAAGAGATGAGGAAGCTAAATGATTTAACAACTATTTGTTCCAAGAGAAAATATGAACATTTAAATAAAGGTATAATTACATTACAGATAACTGCATATCCTTCGTACATAACTTAAATTCTTATTTAAGTATGGTTAAAGTGTTAATTTTCTTTGTAAGTACTACGTAATAGTTACGGAATTTTAGTTTACTTTAACAAGTTATAAAATTGTAGCAATTAAATATTGTACAAAATTAAAAAATAGTTCTAATTTTGAAGATAAAGTACAATTTAAGAAATTTAGGTAGATATCAACAATTTTTAGGTAGAAATTTATTTTAATATCTCGGTTTTTCACAGCCTCTTGAATTCGCCAAACATAAATTTCTATAAAACTTTTTTTTTTTTTTTTTTATCGTTCGGTTGCATTTTGGCTCATTGAAAATTTTTCCCAAAAAATTTATATATATTTGAAGTAATATATATATTATTTGTATAACATAAAATTGTCAAATTAATATATATGCAATTTTATATAATTATTGTATATTAAAATTGAAATTAATTATTAGTCAATATATTATTGTTAATTTCATATCATATTTTTTTTTTTTTGGAAAAAAAATGTGAAATGTGTTTAAGCTTATTTTAATTTAATTGTTCTTTGCAAAGAATTCAATCATATTATCAGCTACCAGATCTCATTAAAATAAGCTTAAACACATTTCACATTTTTTTTTCTACATCAAGTCATAATAAGAGGCGTGTAATTGGGCAGCTTGGTGGTTTTTTTTTTTTCTACGCCAAATAGCACATTCAGTAATTGTACGAATATTCTAAAAACCTAATTAATCGTACTAAATTATCAAGTACAACTATACCAACGTTGACATTTACTCCTTCATATCCAAGACTAACATTTAAATTTCAGAGTTTTCACTTATGCTATCATATGCAATTATAATCAACAAAAGTCAAGGTCAAACGCTTTCACATGTTGGTTTGTTACTGAAAAAATCCAGTTTTTAACTATGGCCAATTGTATGTAGCAGTTTCTAAGGTGAGCAATCCTAACCGTCTTAAAATCTTAATTTGTGAGAAATCTAGAGGTTTTTTAAACAATATTCAAAATGTTGTTTAAAAAGAAATCTTTAATAATGTGTAATTGTTTTGTTTATGGAACACCAATAAATTATATTTTGTTCATTTATTACATCTTAAACCTTATCGGTCCTATATTTTCAATATAACAAACTTTTATATATTACATCATAATAACATTGCCGTGCATCGCACGGGTACAAATACTAATTAGGTTATAAAAAAGAAAAAGTTTGTAGTTTAGGTGGGGATGCAATTGATTGGAAGTTGGAGGGGCAAGAGGATAATTAGGAAATTTGTCCTTTGTACATTCTATCATGACATTAAATGTTTTTCCATGTCTTGTTTGAATATGTTTGTTGTTTTTCAAAGATCCATTTGACTGTCTTCTCTCTCTCTTATATGGCTGTCCAAAAGATTCAAAAAAGCAAAAACTGGGTCATTAATTTCATCAGACAAGGTACTCCTACCCTTCTTGATGAGAGAGAAAAAAAAGAGCATGCATTCACCCATTAACATTTTCACATTACATTACTACCCCCACCCCTACCCCCTACCCCCTACCCCCTACCACCATCACCCCACCACCCCACTGTCGCCGGATACATCCAAACAAGACCTAAGAAATCAGCACTGCTATTAGAAGTATGCTGATAAGGACATGGTGGTACTTAGGTGCACCCCAACTGTCCCCCAATGCCCTCCCTTATGGGTGTTTTTTGATTGCGTCGAATTATATCATAAATCTAATAAATTTGACTTATAGATCAATGAAGAGATAAACATAATGTCACTATTGATTGGCTCGCACAGACTTAGTTCAATGGTTCAGTAAATAATATTTAGAAGAAGAGATTAATATTCAAATTTTAGCAATGACAGCGTAAGAATCATGCTCAGAGTAGGCAGATCCCTTGTGACCATGTTTGATGAGTCATTGGGTCACCGTAATTTATATCCTCACAGATGTTCTGTCGAGCCGAGATGTGGGGGCCTTGAGATTTTAGATAGAACTTTCCGGGAGAAGATGATATAAATATAATTAATATACTTTTAAGACTAAATATCAAATTATATTTTATGCATAAATAGCGAAATCTAAATTCAAACCCTCACAGCCCGTTTGGTTCGCTGGAAAATATTTGATGGGAAATAGAATTCAAATTTCATGGAAAACAAATTAGCAGGAAAATATATTCCATTGTTTGGTTGGTGGAAAAGAAATTACTGGGAATATGAATTCTATTGTTTGGTTGGGTTTGGAATGGTAAGAAATTATGAATATAAAGACCAATATGCCCTTAACAATAATATATACATGTGTAATTAATAAACTTTGATGAGGGTAAAATAGTCTAATATTGTAATACTTTCTTCCCAAATCCTTTGGAAAACAAAATACCAATGTCTTGCTAGGATTTTGTTTTCCTTCAACTTTAGGAACTCAACTTCCCATGGAAAAGATTTTCCATCCAACCAAACAACATAAAACAACATTTTCCTACACTTTTAGAAAAACATTTTCCATGGAATTTGATTTCCATCCAACCAAACAACCCCTCAATGTTGACAGAAATCAAAACCCTACTTTGTTCTGAAATTTATAATCTTAATACATGAGAACATGTAACAATTTCATAATATACAACTTATATCATAATTTTCTGTTAAAGTTGTATTTTATAGCATGTGCTTACAATCCTTACATATAGTTACATACTGTCACATTTGTGATTTGACTATTAAGTTGAGTTGTTTCTTGACTTAAATGAGAGGTACCGTGATACACACTACTTCATTATTTATTATTTGTTCTTTTAAACACTATTCTTTACAAGGTAGTATTCCACTATTGGAGTTCGATCATGTGACTACCTATTTGGAATTGTAACAGATGTATCATTAGTTCATTACACTACATAGTAATTGACACGCAAAACAATGATCGAGTGAGTGAAACATAATTTTCATATTAAAGAAGTCATGAATTTGATTAATAACAACATCCTCTTAGTCAATCTTGTTGCACAAAGTCTTCCTATGTGACAGTATTTGAGTATTTCAAGACAATTTGATTACATCCCTTCTCTTTGTTTCTTATTCGTGAGACGGATCAAGTCAATATACAAATGTAATACTTATACTAGTAAATATAATACTTATATTAGCAAATGTAATACTAACTCATGAATAAAATGTTTATTACTTAAAATATACAGAATCATATTTTTGATGAAAAAAATAATACTTTTACATTAAATGTAAAAATATTACATTTGTTCTCAAAAGTATTATGTTTTCTCTTATAAGTAACAATTTTTTTTATTCCTAGTTAATACGGAGTATTATATTTTATCTTGACTCGACTCGTTTCACAGACAATGATTCATGAGACGATCTCACACAAGCTTTTGCTTATGTAAAAATATCATATTTCAAAAAACACAATATTCAGATACTCTGTCAGGCCAAAATGTGGTGGATCACTAGAGTTGGAGATTCAACATTTTAAAAAGAACTATAATATTTTTTCTTAAAATTAAATAAAAAAAGTTTATCAATATTTATTACTCCATTTATAAGATTGGAACTGAAAAGAAATTATTGGGAATAAGTAGAATTATCCAAAGAATAGTTAAAGTGGGGGGTAGAAATCATAAATGAAGTAGTCCAAAACCCATTGTAATGAGTAATGAGGGGGCAGTGAATATAAAACCTTACAGACCGACCGCAAGATAAAATTGTGGTTTTGCAATTGTAAAAGGAAAAGCTGTCTTCCGCTTTAATTCAAAAGCTCAAAATTTTCTATTTCATCTCACTTTTGTCATTACCCTCCCTCTTCTTTCCCAAGGCCCTCTCTCTCTCTTCTCTCTCTCTCTCTCTCTCTGCCAATTTTCAATCTAGGGTTTCTTTTTCTTTCCCTGCATTTTTTTTTTCTTGGGGTGCCTGAAGTTGCCGGATTTGTGTTTTTAAGTTTTGGGGTGAGTTTACAGTTTACATATGAGTAGAATTTAGGCATTCTTCATGATCAAACTCTAATGTGTGATCTTTGTACTTGTGGGTTTGCAAAGCTGCTGCCTTTACTCTCTCTCTCTCTCTCTCTCTCTTTCCTTGTTCGTTTTCTGGGTGGAGGCTTCAAGATTGAGATGCATAGCATTGTTTGCGATGCTGAGGAAAAACCCATGTTAAACCCTTAGGATTATTTAAACAGTTTTGCTGTTCTTGGAATTTGATTTTTTTTTTTTTTTCTTTTTGAGTTTGGGCTTGTTTTCCAATTCCATTCATTGGTGGATCAGAGTATAAGAGTTTATTGTTGTTGTTGTTCTTGTTGAGAAGGATTCTTTGTTGGATTTTTTTAAGTGGGGAATTTTAGTGAGTAGATGCATGGATATAAGGGACGGGATAGGGCTCTCTGGCTCAGCTTCATACTATCTCAGTAGGGGACCGGGTTCTGGGTCTGGTGGCGGGCCGCCGCCGCCGCCGCCCGGTATTCCGGTGGGGTTCAAGCACCACCCAAACCCTAACATTGCAGTGCAGGCCAATGTTAGGGGTGGAGGGGCTGTGAGCTCAGCTTTCCAAGTTGAGGATTCGCCGGGCAGCATCGTTCATGGCATCAACATGGGAGCGAGCTCCTCCGGCGGCGGTGGCGGCGCCACGGGCGGTGATCCGGTGAAGAAGAAAAGAGGCAGGCCGAGGAAGTATGGCCCTGAAGGGGCCAACATGTCTTTAGCATTGTCTCCCATGTCCTCTTTGCCTTCTCCAGGCTCCATTACTCCTGGCCCTAAACGTGCTAAGGGAAGACCTCCTGGAACTGGGTGGAAGCAACAGTTAGCTCCTCTTGGTATGTTTTCTTCTTCTTCTTCTTCTTCTTCTTATTCTTCTCCTCAATCTAGGTTTATGAGCTATTTGTGTAGTAAAGTGTTCAAAATAGGGATATGGTGCCTAATCTTGTAATCTAACATTGCATTTATTGATTTTGGGTAAAATTCATTTTGTGATATAATCTTCCAAGCCAGTAATAATCATGTCTCATGGCATTGAAAGGGGGAGCTTGGGAGGGGGGAGGGGTAAATATGTTGTACCATGTTCAGGGTTACATATAAATAGGTTGCTGTATGTTTGATCTGAATAGCTTCACTCTCGTATACGTAGCCACGTTATCATGTAAATCTTGTCTTCTTTACTTTCTGCCATTATTATCGATCTTGCTCTCTTTAATCTCAGCCGGGAAGGGGTACTTGTGAGTGCGGGGTGTGATGGGAAAGAGAAGAGTTTTGAAATAAGGCAATAGTTGTTACTTGTTAGGAAGCTCGTACTATGGTCCTGATGCTTTATGGGTAAAAACTTGTGTATGTTGTTTACTATAAGTAGGAAAATTAGGAATAATTGAGAGTTGGGTAATTGGCAATTGTGTTGAGGTCTTTTGTAATGTGGAGTGGTATTTTCTTGATGCAGGTGAATGGATGAATAATTCAGCTGGGCTGGCCTTTACACCGTATGTCATACAAATTGGAGTAGGGGAGGTATGCATCATATTCCCTTCATTTTGCATACTTAATCATTTGGAACGGGAAAACTTAACGAGTTTCAGTTACTGGTGCATTAGTTGAAACATTTTGCTCTTTATCATATTACGTGACAAGAAAAGGTTGTGTATGCACTATTGCAGGATATAGCAGCAAAAGTATTGGCATTTGCAAAGCAGAGGCCGAGGGCATTATGTATATTGTCAGCTAATGGCACAGTTTCTGCTGTAACGTTGCGGCCACCAGCAAGTTCTGGCTCTACTGTTACATATGAGGTAAAGAACAATTCCCTTCTTTTACATTTCTCGTGTGAAAAAAAGTATTCTAAAAAGTATACTAATATTCAGTCTGATTTCTGTGTAAATTATATTTTCACTCCATAACATCATAACGGGATGTTTTGCTTGCTACTAAAAGTTTTCTTTGATCTGCTTTATTTTCTGTTAACAATTCTCTTTGTTGCCATCTTGTGGAATAGTCCGTTCTTGCAAAATGAGTTGAAACACCAGACCAAAGCTAAAGAACCAAATCCTCATCTGATACTTAATAATGCTATTTAGTTTGCCCAACTTGCCCTTATAAATTCACTATTTGCACCACCTGACTCTGTGTGGGTGGATAATTTCTAAACCGATATCCACCCTTGTTGAGTGTAGTCGTGTATGTACCCACTAAGAAGTCAATTAAACCCATCAAAATTGTATGGGAAACAATTTTTCAGTTTTCAAAATGAAAAACTGTGCTAGTAAACTTGTTTTCTGTTTTCTACTCTAATTCTCGAAAACTAGAGAAATTCTCCAGTTAGTAAACAGGCCCTTGGGAGCATTGTTCGGACTATGTTCACTTGATCAGGCTGGGTATATTCCCTTCATCCATCTTTTACCTCCTACACAAAATCATTTTTGTTTCATGGTCTTGCAGGGCCGTTTCGAGATACTATGCCTATCTGGTTCATACTTGGTTTCTGAAAATGGTAGCCCTCAGAATCGTACAGGTGGCATAAGTATTTCCGTTTGTAGCCCTGACGGGCATGTCATTGGCGGTGCAATTGGTGGGAGACTTATTGCAGCAAGTCCAGTTCAAGTATTTTAATAATTCCCTTGTATTGTTCTACATAGACTCTAAGAAACAAAATGCATGTTTAAATGATCCTAAATCTGTGATTTCTCAATCATAACGGTATCACACAATTGAACTCACCTCTACTTTTACACATGCAAGTAAAGAGTTAATATCTCCAATGGTCCTCTGAGTAATAGCGATTTACCAGCTTGGTTATCCGAGTTTTAAATGACCTCCAATGGCCCTCCATGTTTTAAAAAATAACCACCCGTGGTCCTATTTCTTTAAAAAAACCCTAGTTTAAAATGCTCACGAGACGTCCTAAAAGAACCACGAGTGGTTATTTTTTAAAACATGGAGGTCATTTAAAACTCAGATGACCACCGCTGGTAAATCGCTAATACTCGGAGGATCATTGGAGGTATTAACTCTGCAAGTAAATAAAGCTGCATTTGGATTCAAGATCGCACACCTGGCTAAATCCTCGTGTTTCTTTTTTCCAATTTCCCTTTCTTAAATTTCCCTACAATGTCGGCACTTTACTGCAGGTGGTTGTATGCAGTTTCGTGCACGGTAATTTGAAGGCTAAGAGCAAGGTAGAGACTAGTAGTACCAACGACAACAAGGATTCAGCAGTCCGGTCGGTTGAGAGGCCATCAACTATGGTGATGAGCGGTGCAGGTCAAGAGCCCCCTGCGATGGTTTGGCCTCCGAGCTCTAGGGCAGACATAAGAAGCATGCAGACGGGGATTGACCTGATGCGTGGATGAGAGTCTCGAGGTTTTGTACATACGTGTTGTAAATGAAACGGCGGCCCCCCAGGAAATGTTCAACCGTTTTAACTCACTGCCTTCCTGCCCCTATTAGTAGACGTGGATTGCGCTAACCCACCCACCGTAAGTCTTGATTTTTAGGGATTGTTTTAAGTGGCGATAGAGAAGAAGATTATGGCATTGGAGTTTAGATTTGAGTAGTAGTAGTAGTAGTGATTTGGGTGTTGGAAAATTGGTTATAACTTGTAATGTTGGATGGATGTTTGATTGGTTTTGTTGTTGTAAGTGGAAACTTTGATTATGGAAGATGACTAAGATTTTTGGCCTGAGATTCAGACCCTACTTTCTCTCATTTTTGGGCCATACAATACATTCATTCTCTGTCTCTCATTCTTTCTTCTTTTCCTTTTGCTTTTTGTTTCTTTTGTGATGAAATTGTGGACAGGATTTGAAACAGATACATTCATTCTATGCCCTTTAATACCTATTCAAACCTTGACTGAAACTCAGTACTATTGGCTCTATTTATAGTGTAGTATACTAGTATTTGTTCAATATATTCTCTATTACTGGTAGTCTAAAGAGTCAATATTCCATCACCAGGGTTCAATTCTATGATCTCAAGGAGAGCTACATAGGTGCTAATTGAGCACGATGTGTTTGACTCTATGGGAAGTTTAATTCATGGAATTTGAGATTATCTGGAATTATGAGAATGTAACATTAATATTAATATGTTTAGTTGTGGTTATATTTTGTGTTATAGTGTATAATTTATTTAAATGTCCTCAATATAGATAAACAGACAAACAAATCCTATATATAATAAAGTTATATGGTCTTGTGAAAATTGAATGTTGCATTTAATTTTCACAAGACCATATGACTTTAAAATGTGAAAGTTTTGTGAAAATTAAATGGGCTTTAAGATGTGAAAATTAAATGCAACATTTAATTTTCACATCTTAAAGCCATATGGCTTTAAGAAGCATGCATGCAACCCCAAAGTCTATAGGTTTGAAATTAATATATAGCATAGCTATGTGGCTTAATATTTAAGATTGTTGATGTGCATATTGAGGACTACGGAGACAAAGATGCATTATTCGTGGATTCATTGGATACTATCCAACTTAATTGACGTGAAGTAGGCTTAGTAACATTAAGATTATATTATCGAATTATTAGTTCTCATTTTGTATTGATTACACACTTAATTCGATAGTATTTGGAAGAAAAAAATCAATGTTCTAACTAAGATTGTGATTTTGGTTTTTAAAATTCAATTGTATGTTGCTACATCTAGAGTTAGAAATCTCAAAGGTCTAAAAATTTTGATCCGTGGTGACTCTAAAATTGTAATTCAATTACTATTGTAGTTTACTAAGTTCTTAAAAATTTATAATATTAAATACTATGTACTAAATTTTTAAGAGTTAATACCATATGAGGTCCTCCGAGTATAATGATTTTGCCACGTTTAGTCCTAAACTTTCAAATTGACCATCTGTGGTCCTTCAACTTTCAAATTTAACCATTCGCGGTCCAAGTTAACCACTCATGGTCCTTCAAGTTTCGAAATTTAACCAGCTATGGTCCTCTTGAAAGGACCATGGTTGGTTAAAATTTAATAGTTTAAGGACCATGGGTGGTTAACTTGGACCACGAATGGTTAAATTCGAAAGTCGAAGGACCACAGATGGCCAATTTGAAAGTTTGGGACTAAACGTGGCAAAACCACTATACTCGGAGGACCTTATATGGTATTAACTCAAAATTTTAATATAGTTTAAGATTTGTAGTAATCACCCACCTTAAATATTATTTTAATTGTAAATATATTTATGTTCATAATTTTATCATAGGAATTCACACATAATAATTATTAAATCACAAAAATTTTATATATGAATAAACCTCATATAGTGTATATTTTTATAACATATTTTCCGTGCATCGCACGTGACAAATACTAGTAAATATTATATATATGTATATTGCTATTATTTTATTTATTAGTATATATGAGTTAGTTGATAAAGACAAAAGTCTTGTTTGATAAAATAGTTAGCCTATTCACTAATTTTGATTTATTTGACTATTATTAGTTGTTTGACTTGATTAAAAAAATTAATGTTAGTGTTTGGTTAATCAGTTTTTTGTAACTCCAAAATACTAAAATTTAAAAAGTTATTCAAAATAACTTTTTCAATTAGCTTTTTGAGAAAAGAAATTATACTAAATAGCTATCAGCTAACAGTTAATTTACCAAACACCTTTTTACAATCAACTAATGTTATTAACTAATTATACCCTCTAACCCAATAAACTAATAGCTATTAGCTAATACACATTTACCAAACAGGGCCAAAATTGCAATATGGAAATGCCAGAATCTCCAAACCTGCAGCACAAAGGAAGAAATTTAAAAATCAAAACCCCTTTCTTCCCCTCTTTGATTAAGCAGCTTCATATTCTGATACATAGATATTAAAAAACTACTAAATAATTAGTTAGAAATTACTAAATAATTATTTAACTCATTACTCTCTTCGAAAACTAAGAAATTAGCTAACTGAAAGGTCTTTAGACTAAACAAGTGCAATTCTTGAATACTTGATGGTATGTGGAAAGTCATTTTACTATCTAAAAGTTGTCATCTTTAGAATTATAGAGTTTTTATTTTATTTTATTTTTTTATTAGAGAAATGTAGACTTTGCATGGGTCTGGCACTGTAACAATTGAGCTTGACGGGAACGAGAAAGAAGTCTCATAGTGCATCAACTGCGATGGCGTTGGTTCTTTGTGTTGGGGAAAATTGCAACGCCAACGCGCGATCTGGAAGCCTTTTAAGACGCACGAACACTACGGATGTATGGTAGAAAGAAAATCTGTGCCGTGTTATAATAACACTACCTTAAAAGCGTTATTTGTCCGGTAACGGTGCAGTTAGAACCCTGACACGCTTTCGACCGGCTACACAGACCTACTACGGATAGCTTGTACAAGCAATCGCGTAGGCGAACCTCACTATTGCTCAGACGACGGGAGGGAGAAGGAGAATCGAATAAATGACTCGAATTCAAGGTGTCTTTTGAAACGATGTTGGAAGCTGCTATTTATAGTAAGCAGCCCCTCCATCCCACCCACATGATGGGCACAGTGTTTTGTCCACATTTTAGCACTTTTGGCGCTACACCTTACAAAGGAGCACATTTTGCGCTACCATGTAATGAAATGGATTTTCCATTTCTTAATCAAATGACAAAGTCAAAAGGGGTGAGGTGGACACTTTCATCTTTCATTTTCCCAACAATCCCCCACAAATTAAAGAGGAAAGGAAAAGGGTAAGGTCTGAGCAATACAAATGAGTTGATCCTAGTGACACTGAGTAATCTACTTCCCGGGAGTGATGTTAATCTTGAGCTCACCGGTTAGATAAATTTTGAACTCGAATGCACACACCAACTCAAAAAGCAGGTTCTACAAAAGTCAAACTCTTTGACTTCTTATGAACACCCTTAGTATTAAAGAGTGTTACGTCTGTCTCAAATATGGACTTCTACCCTGTCAAAGTCTATCACAAAACAGACTTTTAAATGCTCCCAACTATCCCCCACCATTAAAGGGATTTAGGCTGATGCTATCATTGCCTGATAACGATCAAAACAAATTTTCATGCCAGTGTATAAAACTTGAACAGTCATATAGTGACATTAAGTACTTCTCTAGACGGGAGTGAATTTGATCTTGAACTCATCGAATAGACAAAGTTTGAACTCAACGCACTTAATTTGCTTTGGTCGCATTGAATCTCATGAGGTCATACTCACGACCCTGAGATATCCCCTGTTAGGTCTATTCTAGGATAGACCTTCAACTCTGTCAAGTCTACCTCATCGCAGACCACCATGATCGGCTACAGAGTATTTATGGGTCCCAAACCCATTTCCCTTGATGTGTCAAGGACGGCCTTTCTGTTTAGGCCCTTTGTGAAATGATTTGCAATTTTCCTTTCAGATCTCACAAAAACCATTGTGATTACCCCATTTATTATTAGCTGCCGTACAGACTCATGTCTGACTCTTATGTGTCTACGTTTCCCATTGTAGACATCGTTTTGCGCAACACAAATGACAGTTTGTGAATCACAATGTGGTGAAGGTGTTGGACACTCCCACAATTACACGGTTATCACCATGTTTCTTAGCCACTCAGCTTCTTGGGATAACCCCATTATCTTTCTTAAGAGGCGGTTAGCCCTTTTCTACTCAAGTTAGGGATCTCTTTAGGTCTATCTCAACATAGACCATGGTAGCCCTTTTCCACTCAAGTTAGGGATCTCTTTAGGTCTATCTCAACATAGACCATCCCAATTGAGTATAAGGCACCAAGAGCACTTTGTACTCATGTCATTATGCAGTGAATTCATTAGGTTTGTCTCAACAAAACCACCCTTTCTCAAAGAGTTATGAATTCATTAAGAGCTGTAGCTCAACCTCACATGCGGTGAATTCATTAGGTTTGTCTCAACAAAACCACCCTTTCTCAAAGAGTTATGAATTCATTAAGAGCTGTAGCTCAACCTCACAAGTACACACACTGTCGGAATGACCAACTAGTGTACTATTTTGTAACTCTTTTCATGGCTTCGTTTGACCACAGAAGTGGGATCTACCACGAATTCATTACCACTTGGACTTCAAGTCCTTCCAATGAGTCAACGACTAATCCTCATAATTAGCCCTCAAGTAAGTTGATTCTCTTGACCAAACTTACATGCACTTTGACGAGTACTTCGTTTACTCATAAATAATCCCTTGAGATTTTCATGTTTAACATGAAACATTCTCTTTCATCATTATTCTCAATACCACAGAGAAACTTTTGATGAAAATATAAGGAGTTTATTACCCCCACAATGCAACACTTACAAATAATTTTGTCAAACGTATTTGATCTCTTACCCAGACTGATATTTGGTGCCCAACTTTAGCTCCTTTGTAGACTGAGTTTTGCCGACTTACTTTGTAGACCATTATAGCAGCTTTGCACTCTGCCTGATACATGCTCAACAGTTGAATATATTTCAACAAACTTGGTTATCTCAATTGATCACAATTACCCTTTAACTAGGAATTATAGGTATTTCAATATGACTCAACCAAGAGTTTAAATAATATATATACAAATGCTCAGTGTTAGTAAGCCATAGAAATAATGTTGTCCACATGCTACATCAAGTTGAACAACATAATCACAAATTTCACATCATATTCTTATAAGAAATTAATCTCATACAAAAGGAATATGTTTAAGTTCATATTTATTCGGAATATCTCTCAACAATGAGACTTCAGAGTTGCCACTAGCACAATTTTTCCTTCCCTTAAGGAATTTAAAACTCATATAAAGCATTCATAGGATGCAAATCAATATTACTATTGCAGTACTTCAACAACTTCTATTGCAAGGCTTTGATTGTATTAGCAACATATAAAAGTCAACCTCATTTAAGGTAAAGATCAAGTGGCGCTCTAACTAGCCTGCATGATCAACACCCTACTTCTTAAAAACTCCCAGGTCGAGTGGTGAAACCGAAGTTTACTTAAAAATCATCTTCCTAGACAGAGTGTTCAAGAATGATGACTTTTCTATGTTCTCACTAAATTACAATTGAAGCCTATGATATATGCTCTTATTTTTATACAAATAATTTTGGTAAAAGATTTGAGCAATATCTATGCACGAATTATTTCAATCAATGTCATTCGTATTCAAAACACTAAAGAAATAAGTACTACTAAGTAATCAAAATCTAGACTGCTCAACTAGAATTCAGTACTAAGATAACCACACATCATGCGAACCCTTAGAACCAGAGCAAAAATAGTTACTCAAAATAACTATTTATTTAAAGAGACTCAATACTCATCTTGTTCTGTCAGATTGACTTTTGCTGGTTTTGCCCTTGTGATGGTAGCACTGGTGTGCTCGGTGTCCTTGCTTTCTGCACGCAAAACACCTTCCTTTAAACTTCTTGATTTTTCTACTCCTTTCGTTGTAGACGGTTCTGACACTTTGATTTTCATTTCCATTGGCACCGTACTTTTCTGACAGTGATTCCCAAATGACTTTTGCCGAATCTTGTTTGACATAGATGTCGAACAATTCGTCATTCATTTGTGACAGTAGGTATCCTCTGGCTACCGCATTGTCATTTCTGAATTGAGTCAGAGTTACACCCGGTTCTTGACCCGGAATGTAATCTATTTCAGGACTGCTTTCTCTCGATTCTTTACCCGGAGTGTAATCAGGTTCATGATTACATTTTGTAGCACCAAACGGAGAGAACATTGTTGGAGTAGGTTCAGGTGCAACTGAAAATAGCACGTAAACCAACTTTAATTGTTCAAAAAGAATAAGCATTCTTTGAGCCCATCTCTTGTAATTTCTCCCATCAAGCGCGGTGATCTTTGATAGATCCGGTATGACAGAAGGTGTCATAATGCTAAAGGTTGACTGTTGCAAATTAACGCTTTTAACTGTTGGGGAAAATTGCACCGCCAACGCGCGATCTGGAAGCCTTTTAAGACGCACGGACACTACGGATGTATGGTAGAAAGAAAATCTGTGCCGTGTTATAATAACACTACCTTAAAAGCGTTATTTGCCCGGTAACGGTGCAGTTAGAACCCTGGCACGCTTTCGACCGGCTACACAGACCTACTACGGATAGCTTGCACAAGCAATCGCGTAGGCGAACCTCACTATTGCTCAGACGACGGGAGGGAGAAGGAGAATCGAATAAATGACTCGAATTCAAGGTGTCTTTTGAAACGATGTTGGAAGATGCTATTTATAGTAAGCAGCCCCTCCATCCCACCCACATGATGGACACAGTGTTTTGTCCACATTTTAGCGCTTTTGGCGCTACACCTTACAAAGGAGCACATTTCGCGCTACCATGTAATGAAATGAATTTTCCATTTCTTAATCAAATGACAAAGTCAAAAGGGGTGAGGTGGACGCTTTCATCTTTCATTTTCCCAACACTTTGACAAGCATAACATGTTATTCAACCTCGATATCTTGATCGCAGGTATTGGACTATGTACTTCTTTTTATTAGAAAAAAGAAAGAAATAAGTACGAGTACGTATGATTTATTAAAATCTGTAAGTATAACAATGATGAAATAATATTTCTGAAGTGATCAATTAAACGGAGAAGATTACACAAGCTTATATACTGAGGTTCAGCACCACAATAGGTGGAACAGAAAAGTCTACGCTAATGACTCTAACAATATGCTAAAGACTATAACAGTATACTAACAAAATGCTATATCATAACTGCTCCAATACTCCCCCTCAAGCTGGCGGGGGGCAAGGAACGACGCCAAGCTTGTAACGAAGATCATTGAAACGAGCAGCGGAGAGCGGTTTTGTAAACACATCAGCTAACTGATCGTGAGTTGTGACAAAATTGACCTTGAGAGCTCCAGACACAACCTTGTCTCGTACGAAATGGTAGTCCACCTCGACATGCTTTGTCCTGGCGTGGAACACCGGATTAGAACACAAGTAGGTGGCCCCCAGGTTATCACACCACAGCACCGGGACGGTTGTTGGCAGTAACCCGAGCTCATGCAGAAGTGACTGAACCCATGTGACCTCGGCAGCGACGTCGGCGAGAGCTTTATACTCAGCCTCGGTTGAAGACCGTGCTACCGTCTGTTGTTTCTTGGAGACCCAAGAGAGCAAATTGGGGCCCAAAAAAACTGCGTAGCCACCTGTTGACCTCCTGTCGATGGTGCAACCAGCCCAGTCCGAGTCGGAGAAGCCGTGCAGCACCGGAGTAGTAGAGGGAGCAATGCGAAGCCCAAGATCTATCGTACCTTTAACGTATCTCAGGACTCGTTTGAGAGCCGCCCAGTGAGCATGCGTCGGGGCTTGCATGAATTGACACAATCTGTTTACGGCAAAAGCTAAGTCCGGACGTGTGATTAACAAGTACATCAACGACCCAACTAGCTGTCGATATGGTTTCGGATCGTCAAGTGCGTCTGACTCACCTGGGTCAAGTTGAGTGTTTGTAGCAATGGGTGTAGCGAGCGGCTTGCATGCGTTCATCCCTGCTTTTCGAAGAAGTTCAGTCATATACCTCTTCTGTGACAGCACTAAAGAGTCACCTACCTCAACGGCTTCAATCCCCAAGAAAAACCTCGGTTTTCCAAGATTGCGGGATCTTGAACGCCGCAGCGAGCTTTGAGAGAATGTCCTGAATCATGGTCGGGTCATTGCCCAAGAGCAAGATATCATCTACATATACAAATAAATAGGCACGGACATTTCCCGAGCCATAAATAAATAAAGATACGTCTGTCTTGGAGGGGCGAAACCCGATTTGGACCAAAAACTCATGGAGTCTCGTGAACCAGGCCCTTGGTGCCTGCTTGAGGCCGTACAACGATCGTTGTAGCTTACACACATGATTTGGACAGTTCGGGTTAACATAACCCGGAGGTTGCCGCATATAGATTTCTTCACTGACGTGCCCGTTCAAGAAAGCGTTGTGTACGTCTAGTTGACGCATCACCCACTTGTGAGAAACGGCATAAGACAACAGAAGCCGAATAGTCGTTGGTTTGACTACCGGGCTGTATGTTTCAACATAGTCTTGGCCTGGAATCTGATTGAACCCCTTGGCTACCAAGCGGGCTTTATAACGTTCAATAGCGCCGTCAGATTTTCTTTTGATGCGGAACACCCACTTACACCCTATTATGTTCATTCCCGGACGCTGTGGAACAAGATTCCAAGTTTGATTGCGCAATAATGCATTAAACTCTACGTTCATGGCATCACGCCAATGTGGTTCTTTGACTGCTTGGGAATGGCAAGTAGGTTCGACATCATCAACTGAAGCAATTAAAGCTGTTGGACGTCGACGCTGAGCATCAGTGGTTGTGCGTAGGCGCATCACATGTGTGCGAACTGTTGGGCGTTGGCGCCGCCGTCTAGTAGAAGTGGTGGAAGAGGTCGACGGCTGGTATGAGGATGACGCGGCAGCGGCTGTGGAGGATGATGTTGGCAACACGGGGACATGTTGCTGATTGCTGGGAGTCGCCCTCAGACCTCGGGTAAGAGCTTCATGCGGTTGCTGCCGAACTTGGGCACATGCCCATGGTGGTGCACTCGTCGATGTAACAGGTGGATTGTCGAATGCCTTTGAGAATGGGAACACTGACTCATTGAAACGAACATGGCGTGCAATGTAAACACGGCCAGAACTCCTGTCCAAACACCTGTAACCATAAACAGTTTCCGGGTATCCAAGAAACACACATGTTGTGGAGCGATAGTCCATCTTATGAGCGTTGTAAGGGCGTAAATAGGGAAAGCATTCACACCCAAACACGCGTAGCATGTTATAGTTAGGGTGTTGACGATAAACTTGATAATATGGACTTGTGTCATTAGAAACATGAGATGGCATACGGTTTATTAGGTGAACTGCCGACTCAAAAGCATAGTACCAGTATTTTTGAGGAACTTGACCATGGGCTAATAGCGCTAGACCTGTTTCGACCACATGCCGATTTCGGCGCTCCACACGACCATTTTGTTCGTGTGTGTGTGGACAAGATTTTCTGTGTAATATTCCTGCGGTGGCAAAAACCGAGCTTAACTTAAGATACTCACCCCCCATATCTGATTGAATAGTTTTTATAGGCCTGGAAAATTGTTTCTCGACTAGTGTACGAAACTTAGTGAATATGTGGTAAATATCGGATTTAAGTTTCATAGGATAAATCCATATAAACCTAGAGTAGTCATCGACGAACAACACAAAATATTTATGACCATCAGTTGATGGTACGGGAGCAGGTCCCCAAATATCGGAAAAAACTAAATCTAGAACAGAATGACTTGATGTTTCAATTCGTGACAACGGGAAGCGCGCAGACTTGCCCATCTGACACGCCGTACATAAATTATTTAAAAAATTAAACGATCCTTCAACCGGACAGGAAGACAAAACCTGTCGTAAGACACGGGAGTGCGGGTGACCGAGGCGTTCATGCCATATTTTTGGAGACGCTTTAGCTGACAAGTAGGCAACTGGTTTAGGTAGATTCAACGTGTATATCCCGCCCGTGCTAGGACCCCTAAGCAGAGTTTGTGGCCGTATGGCCTGGGATATCGCATATTTGACACCGAATGCCTCCTCGACCGCGCTGACCCCTCCCTCGTTGGCCCCTATGGTTCCGGCCTCGTCCACGATCGCCGTCGTGATTGTTCCTGGGATGGGACGTGGTTTGCTGGGCAACCATGGCTGTCGGAACTGCACCAATGGAAGCAGGCATGGCGTCTTCCGGGAAGAGGTAGCGGTGAGTGTTCAGGAGATCTGCAACTTCTGGAATTGTAAGAGGTTGGCTCTTGGTTGTTAGCGACGCCACTAAGGACCGAAATTCCGGCCGCAACCCCCGGAACACATGGAGGTTTTGTTCATCCAAGCCGATCGGACGACCAGCCTGAGCAAGTTGCTCGACAAGGATTTGCGCCCGTCCTAGATACTCAGACGTAGATGAATCACCTTGTTGAAGGCCCTGCAGCTGCGTTAACAGGCTCAACGTGCGGGAACGAGAGGTAGACCCCAGGGCAGTTTCCGTCGCGACCCATACTCCTCTGGAAGTGGTGTGGCCAATCGCAAGGTAAAGGACCTCCTCAGCAAGAGACGAAATCAACATACTCAAGATCGATTGATCTTGTTGCACCCAGTCGGCATGAAGCGGATTGACAGCCGGAGATGCTGCGGACGTCGAGTTGGCAAGAAATTCCGGCGGACAGGCATTCGTGCCATCTACAAAGCCATACAAATTCTGGCCTCTCAAAAAAGGAACAAGCTGCGCTCTCCAGAACAGATAGTTCGTGGCCGTCAGCTTGATAGAGACATAGTGATGTGCTTGCTGCAACATGGTGGACGCCCGACGGTCAGCAGGTGCGATAGCTTGAGGTGATCGATCGGAAGAATCAGCCGGGGAGGTGGTTGCCATAGGACCGAAGTTAGGCTGATACCAAATGATGAAATAATATTTTTGAAGTGATCAATTAAACGGAGAAGATTACACAAGCTTATATACTGAGGTTCAGCACCACAATAGGTGGAACAGAAAAGTCTACGCTAATGACTCTAACAATATGCTAAAGACTATAACAGTATACTAACAAAATGCTATATCATAACTGTTCCAATAATAACCCTTATGTGTTTTTCTACCTTGAATATGAGACCATTTATATGGAGTCTTGTGCTCAAGTCACTAGATTGGGTAGTCTTTGACAGGAATCAGGATTCCCCTTTGACTAAAATGAGCCTACTTCTACTTTTATGGCCTATTATCGCAATTATTGCTAATATGACTTGTGAATATGGTTTTGCATTGGACAGAGTTAAAGGAGGACCACTAAGGTTATCCTTATCGTGTAATACTCTCTCATTTTTTTAAAGCGGATCCTACCACTATATCATTAAATTTGTAATTTTTTTACTATTTTTTCTACATCCTTGCAATACTCTCACTTTAAAAAACGATTTCAATTTCAATAAAATAAATAAATATAAATATAAATATATAATAAGAAGAAAAACGGAAAAAGTAAAAAAAAAAAAAAGTATAAAAAAAAGCTGTCAAATGACAACTTTGCTGTCATTTTTAGAAAGCTTGCTAGACACTTAAGCAACAAAATTAAATAATAAAAAAATTATTTAACACAAAAGCATGCCACATCATTTTGCAAGTCGTAAAATTTTTGGGATGAAGATAACCTAAGGAGCAAGAGCAATACCTAGGTATAGATGAATCAAGTCAAATTAATTGGTTTTAACAACAGATCAGAGACTACATAAAGTTTACAAGATTTTGCGACCATGGTCTCCATTCTTCTTGTCTGTGTAATGATAAAAGAGAATACAATATTATCCAATTTCCCCATGTGGTTGTTTCTTACTCCATGCGAAACATAGAAGAGGGTTTTTGTTACAACAAAAACAAAGAAATATATGGAAGGCAGCAAAAGCTAAAAGAATTCATATGGCGTCAAAGCAGGGTTCGAACCTGTGCGGGCGAAAGCCAACAGATTTTAAGTTTGTCTCCTTAACCACTTGGACATATTAATAACGTTGTTCTTAACATTCATGAAAATTATAGAAGATTTCTTACAACAAAAACAAAGAAAAATATGGAAGGCAGCGAACGGATCCACATTGCGTCGACAGCAGGGTTCGAACCTGCGCGGGCGAAGCCCAACAGATTTCAAGTCTGTCTCCTTAACCACTCGGACATATCGACAACGTTGCTGTCACTTGTGTGAGTATGTTAAAGATCATTGTTTAACTCTTACAAAAGAGCCACTAAGTCATAGACAAGAAAACATAAGGAAAAATGGAAAATGACACTTTTCTCCCTGAATTATATGTTAATAGTATATTTTTCTATGAATTATTCATGTACTCACATTAGCCCCTTTAATTATTTTAAAAGTGACAGTTTTTTTCTTGATGTATTAAATAGATATTTCTACCCTTAAAATAAACATTTTATTTATTTTTCTTCTTCAACAAATTATTGCTTATACGTATTTTTCAAAACTCCATGGACATGCAGAAGAGAAATACGGATAACCATGGCTCGGTTCGAATTGAATCGGACACTGTAGCGATCGAGTCGAAAGTTTTCGGTTATGATTTAGAACTAGAACTCATAATTTGGGTTTCAGTTTATTAAAATCATGAACCGAAATAATTGGATCCTGAACCGTGATCCGTCGGTTCAAAACGGAACAACTACTAGCATTAACTTAAAATTAGAATTACAATATTTGCAAATAGTGTATGTTCATTTTCACATTTATTATAATTCTCACATATAAGTATATATGGCCGGGATTTGGTTTTGATTTTGAATCGCCGATTCATAGTTCCGGATCCAGGTTGAACTGTTGGTTCAAACTTTCTTTTAAATTTTTATTTTTATTTTTAAAATAGTTTAAATTCAACAATTAATGTATTTTATTTTTTCAGTTTGGAACGTTCCGGTTCGCAATTTTAATAAACTCTAAATATCGGGTTCCGGTTCTAAATTGTAATCGGAACCTTTTGGTTTGGTTAGTATAGTGTCTGTTCGGTTTGAACCAAATCATTGTCATAATTTGTTGGAGAAGAAAAATAAATGAAATATTTATTTTAAGGGTAAATATGTCCTTTTAACATATCAGGGGAAAAACTACTACTTGAATAATTGAGGGGGGAGGGGGGGGGGGGGGGGGGGAGTGCTATAAGTATATAACTTAGGGAAAAAATTGCTATTTTTCCTAAATGAAGAAGTTTTCAAAAAAAAAAAAAAAGAAAAAGAAAAAAATGAAGAAAGAATAATAGTAAAAGGAAAAGAAGAAAACACCGAGTTTGCTTCAGACCCAAAACTTCCTTAGACCCTTTTTGAGATTGAATTTCTGCTATCTTCTTTATTGTAAATAACACTCCCTTTTATATGGCTGATTACAAAGATTCTTAAACTAAGAATGATTAATTATTTGATAGTTTCAAAATAATTAATCTACCAAAACTAATTCAAAAAATAAGAGTAATAAGTTAAATAACTACTCCGTATTTAATAATTTCTAAATAATTATTTAGTAGTTCTTTGTGTAATGTAATGTAATAGTTTATTTGCGCATCACATAGTCAACATTTCTCACGATCAAATGGCCTCACCGGCCAAAAGAATTACAAATGAGAAAGTCATAGTTGGCATTCTAAGGATCAACTGACGAGCCAACGATGGTGAAGAAAACCCCAATCTTGGACATCCTTTGAATGAGTTATTGGAAAATTTTACGAGAGAGAGAGTTTGTTGGAAAATTAAAGAGAAAATATCACAATCTCTTGTTTGTTTGTGGCTGACTTTTACACAGCCACTCATTTTATTGTGGCCAGCACCTTTCTCTCCCTTGTGTGGCTGGAGTGGAGGAGCTGTTTACTATATAAACAACTCCTACCACCTTTATCAAAACACACTCAACAATCATATTCTTATCCTTCTTTCTTTATTCTCTCTGTGTAATCATTTGAGCAAAGTCAGGTTCACCTACGCTATAGTTGGTGCGAACTAAGCGTAGTTAGTCTATGTAACCTTTCGAAATCGTGCCAGGGTTCTGACTGCACCGTTACCAGGCAAATAACGCTTTTAAGGTAGTGTTATTATAACACGACACAAACTCCCTTTCAGTCTTACTGTGACACCCCGTAATCCAAATTCAATTAAGGGATTAATTAAGTAATTAATCCTAAACCAACTGGTAATTTAATTCCTTAAATTCTTGAAAATTCAATAGTCGGGGACTAGTAATTGACTAGTCAACCCCAAAGTCAAGGTTGTACCTTAGGCTTTGTAAGAAGTTCCCTTGTTCCGTTACACCTCTTTATGTTAGTAAGGGTATTCATGACTTTTCACCTTGTGTTAGTAATGCAAGCTAACCTAGTAGACGAACCTCATTTCTCTCCTTACACTTTCCAAACTTTAGCTCTACCTTCTCTCTAAAAAGGTAGATAACTTTTCTTCCAAGCCAAGTTGAAGCTTTGCCAAATCTTCAAGACTTGTCTCCAAGATTCTACCTTTCATACATTTGGGCATCTAGGAGGGTAAGATCTATGTTCATCTTGTGTTTTTAGTGTTTTCTTAGGTGTCTTTTCTTAAAGATAAAATTTTTATGATCTTTTGGTGTGTTCTTGAAGTGAGTTTGGAAGGTGAGCCTTATTAGGAGCTTGGTGAAGTGTTAAGTGAAGGTTTTTGTCTACAAGAGGTAACCCATACTCTACAAAATCTATTTTGTTTACTAATATGATGATTTCTTGGATTCTACATGTGTTTTGCTATGAAATGTGAGTGTTTATGCATTGTCTTGTGAAAATGCATATTTAGAGCTTGTTATTAGGGTTCTTGTAAGCCATTGCTTGGCTATTCCTTTGATTCAAGTCATTTTGTTGTATTTGGCATGTTTTGGACTTGAATTTGAGCTTGGTGTTGAAAATTCCCGAAGGGATTATTTTGGAGTACAGGTATGTACCCGCGGGCGGAACGGCGGGCAGTGGCCTACCCGCCGCCCACCCGCGGGGAACAAGCTGGATGTGGGTAGTGTACCCGCGGGCGGAACCACGGGTGGGGGTCTACCCGTGGGTCCACCCCCGGGGAACATGATGGGGTTTGGCGGGGATTTGTTTCCCGTGATTCTTTTGACTCGGTAATCGGTCTTTTGACTTCCCGTTGTTCTTTGTAGAACTATTTGAGCGTCTTCTTCATGTTTTGTATATCTAGAACTATATGGTATGAATCCATGTAGGTTTTGGTGTCTTGATTCGTGCTAAGTGTTCAACATTGTGATTCGTTGAACCGTGATGAGTCTTGTGTGTGTTCTTCGGAACTACGTTTGGTTTACCCATTTGATAAGCATGCTAGTTCGGTGTTTAAATGCTAGCGTGTGTGTTGTTTGTACCTTCCTATTGTTGATGATAACTTGTGTTATTCATCGTTGTTGTTGGACTGTGATCCATTCCTTGATTGAGTATGGTTTCATATCTTCGTTGTGATCCGTTGATTGATTCCTGTTGTGGTGTGATGTGTGTGTGTGGCTTTACCTGGATTGCACGATTAGTGGTATGAGACACTAGTCACCAAGGTATTGCAGTGGTCCTCGTAGTGGCCATGGCGTGATTATGGAGTTTGTGACTTGAGTGATGGGTTCACGTATTTCTTGGGTGACATGTGTTGCCGTGTGTGTGATCGGTACCCTCGTGTACTATGAATTAGTGGTCTTGTTGGTGGTCGTTGGTGGGGGACGACGGTCCCAGGAGGTAAAGGTTGGACTAAGAAGTATAGGGGTCCTGGAGGTAACGGTTGGAACTAGACATAAGGTTGGGGGTAGCCATAAGGTTGGAACCGGGCATAAGGAAGGCATATCAACTCGTGATGGGTGATGTCACGAGGGCTTGCGTAGCCGTTGTTGTGTATTTCTCTAGTTGTGACGTGTGATGTCACAAAGGCATATGTTGCCAATGGTTGTGTTCTTATTCTCTTGTGTTATGCATGTCGGGTGTTAATCTACTATGTGATGGTAGATTATGCCTTGAGTCGTTCTTATGAGTTATTATTGTTTCTTGGCGTATCTTGGGATGTGTTCCCTAATCTTATTGTGAGTGCTTTGAGTCTCGTGTTGACCTTACTCTTGGTTTTGAACTTATATATAAGTATTCCGTTTGATATTTCACATGTATTGGTGGGTTACCAGCATCACTCGCCGACCGGGCGTCGTCCCATCTTTTATGTGTTTCTTTCAGGTGACATTTAGACGAGAGCGCGGTTTAGTGCCAGCTAGTGTAGCTCCTTCTTGTGTTTTGTGGTCTGTGAGCCAGTTTAGACTTAGTACTTGAACATGTATGGTTTTAGATGTTGAATTATGCAGATATTAGCCTGTGCGTTCATCCCTGGATGAGTGTGGCATAGCACCCCTTTAACTTCTAGTTTATATATTCCTCTTTCAGTCTTCCGCTGAGTCTAATGTTTTGTTTAAGATATCTGCATGTTTAAGGCTTTAAATAGCTTGGTTTTAGGGGGTGTTACACTTACACTCGTGTTGTCCTGACTCGTTACCAGGCAATCTAGCCGCGCGTTGACGTTGCTGCTATTTTTTCAATAGTTAAAAGCGTTATTTTAGCAACGGTCAACCTTTCATTGTTATGTCACCTTCTGTTATACCCGATCTGTCCAAGATCACTGCTCTTGATGGAAAAAACTACAAGAGGTGGGCTCAAAGGATGCGTATCCTCTTCGAATAGATAAAATTGGTTTATGTGCTGAAATTCAGTTGCACCAGAACCTACTCCATTAGTGTTCCCCCTACTTGGTGCTAGAAAAGCTAGCCATGAATCTGATTACAATCCTAGTGAAGAATCGAGAGAAAGTAGTCCTGAAATATACTACACTCCTGGTCAAGAACCGGGTGTAACTCTAACGCAGTTTAAAAATGACAATGCGGCAGCCAGATGATACCTTCTATCACAAATGAATGACAAATTGTTTGACATCTATGTCAAACAAGACTCGACAAAAGTCATTTGGGAATCGATGTAAGAAAAGTACGGTGCCGATGATACTGAAAATCAAAGTGTCAGAAATGTCTATAACAAAAGGAGTGGAAGAGTCAAGAAGCTCAAAGGAAGATGTTTCGTTGGCGGAAAGTAAGGACACCGAGCATACCAGTGCTACCATCGCAAGGGCAAAACTAGTAGAAGTTAATCTGACTGAGCCAGATGAGTATTGCATTTATTTAAACAAGTAGTTATTTTGAGTAACTCTAATTCGCTCTAGTTCTAAGGGCTCGCATGAAGTATGATTGTCTTAGTACTGAATACTAGTTGAGTGGTCTAGTTTTTGATTACTTAGTAGTACTTATTTCTTTAGTATGTTGAATACTAATGACATTGATTGAAATGAATTTGGCATAGATATTGCTCAAATTTTTACTGAAATTATTTGTATAAAAATAAGAGCATATATCAAAGGCTTCAATCGCAATTTGATGATAACATGAAAAAGTCATCATTCTTGAGTACTCTGTCTAGGAAGATGGTTTTTAAGTAAACTTCGGTTTCACCACTCAACCTGGGAGCTCTTAAGAAGTAGGGTGTTGATCATGTAGGCCGGTTAGAGCGCCACTTGATCTTCACCTTAAATGAGGTTGACTTTCATATGTTGTTAAACAATCAAAGCCTTGCAATAGAAATTGTTGAAGTACTGCAATAGTAATATTGATCTGCATCATATGAATGCTTTATATGAGTTTTAATTTTCTTAAGTGAAGGAAAAATTGTGCAAGTGGAATAACTTTGAGTATTAAAGTTATACTTACTGAACTCACATTGTAGAGATATATTCCTTAATAAATGTTAGTTTAAACATAGTCTTTGCGCGTGAGATTAATTTCTTTTAAGAATATGATGTGATATTTGTGATTATTTTGTTCAACTTGAAGTAGCATGCAGACAACATTATCTCTATAGCTTACTAACAATAAGCATTTGTATATATTATTTAAATTCTTGGTTGAGTCATCTTGAAAGACCTATAATCCATGTTTAAAGGGTAATATAATTATGATGGGTTAAGATAACCAAGTTTGTTGAAATATACACAACTATTGAGTATGTATCAAGTAAAGTGCGGAGCTACTATAATGCTCCACAAAGCAAATTTGCAAAACTCAGTCTACAAAGGAACTAATGTTGGGCACCAAAGGTCAATCTGGGTAAGAGATCAAATACCTTTGAGAAGAATATTTGTAAGTGTTGCATTGTAGGGGTAATTAACTCCTTATATATTTCTTTTCTAAAAGTCTCTTTGTGGTACCAACAATAATGGTGAAAGTGAATGTTTCATGTCGAATATGAAAATCTTAAGGGAATCATTTGTGAGTAAATAAAGTACTCATCGTAAGTTTGATCGAGGGGATCAACTTACTTTAATAGAAATGAGTAATTATGAGGTTAGTCGTTGAATTATTGGAATGGCTTAAAGCCCAAGATGTGATGAATTTGTGATGGGTCCCACTTTTGTGGTCAAACGAAACCATGAAAAGAATCACAAAGTAGTACACTAATTGGTCATTCCTACAATGTGTGTACTTGTGAGGTTGAGCCACAACTCTTAATGAATTCATAACCCTATGAGAATGGTGGTTTTGTTAAGACAGACCTAATGAATTCACCGCATAATGCTTGAGTACAAAAGTGCTCTTGATAATTCATACTCAATTATGGGGGGGGGGGGGCGGGGGGGGGGGTCTATTTGGAGATAGACCTAATGAGATCCCTGACATGAGTGGGAAAGGGTTAACCGCCCCTTATGAAAGATAATGGGGGTATCCTAAGAAACCGAGTGCTTAATAAATATGTTGATAAACGTGCAGTTGTGGGGGTGTCCAACACCTTCACTACATATACATTGTGATTTACAAACTGTCATTTGCATTGCAAAGAATAGTGCCTATGATAGAAAGAAAAGACTTACAACTGATTTATGCCTTTAAATATTCTATAATCCTTTAAAGGTGGTCTATACTGAGATAGACTTGGTATATTTAAAAGTCCATATTGAGATGGACTTGACGAGACATAAAAATCTATAATGCGATAAGACTTGTCTGAGTTAAAAGTCTATGTTGAGATAGACCTTGACATGATGGAAGTCTATATTAAGATATACATAACAGACTTGAATACTAGGGGTATTCATAAGAAGTCAAAGAGTTTGACTTTCGTAGAACATGCTTATTAGAGTTGGTGTGTGCATTAGAGTTCAACATTTATCTAACCGGTGACTCCGGTGAGTTCAAGATTAATATCACTCTCGGGAAGAAAATTACTCAGTGTCACTACGTGTCAGTTCAAGTTCTCAAACACAAACATTAAGATTAACTCATTTATATTGCTTAGACATTATTTCTTTAGCCTTCTACTTTGAATATATGGGGGATCATCATTTCTTGTGAATAGCTTAGACAAGTCTTTGCGTCTCAACTCAGAATTTGTGGGGGATTGTTGAAAAATTTTGAGAGAGAGAGAGAGAGAGAGAGAGAGAGAGAGAGAGAGAGAGAGTTTGTTGGAAAATTAAAGAGAAAATACCACAACTTCTATATGTGAGGTTGTGAGTTCGAGCCACAGTGGAGGCGTTATCGGCTCTTTGTGCTTCAATAGGTTGAGAAAGTAGCTATGAACAGATACTACATTGTAATAGAGTCAGTAACATTCAAAAAAAAATACCACAACTTCTTGTTTCTTTATGGCTGACTTTTTTCCCAGCCTCTCATTTTATTGTGATCAGCACCTTTTTCTCCCTTATGTGGCTGGAGTGGAGGAGCTGTTTCTTATCCTTCTTTCTTTATTCCCTTTGTGTATTCATCTGAGCAAAGTCAGGTTCACCTACGCTATAGTTGGTGCGAACTAAGCGTAGTTAGTTTGTGTAGCTTGTCGAAAGCGTGCTAGGGTTCTAACTGCACTGTTACCGGGCAAATAAAACTTTTAAGTTAGTGTTATTATAACACGACACAGACGCCCTTTCAGTCTTACACTCGTGTTGTCCTGGTTCCTTAAAAGCTTTCTAGCCGCGCGTTGACGTTGCTGCTATTTTTTCCAACATGAGTTAGTTGGAACCACCATGTCGGATGATGAGTGAGCCTCCAAAGATGAAGACTGACCCATACCATTTGACACAACCATGAAATGAGATCGGGTTGTAGAGTGGTGAAATAACCCTCCCATGCAGTGGATAGTTTTTGGAAAGTGCACAACCTCAATTTATGTAAAATCAGCATCCTTCTGTGTTGAATCAACATGAGACTGATCGGTTGAAACTTTAGCTTGCATCGGTGTTGTCTCTGTTGGGAATAGTATTCCAAACAAGTGAAGTTGTCTTCACTAGTTGTCCCACATTGCTTTCACAAGAGTGCCTTTCCCACTATTTATTAACCAAGCCTTTTACTTTACTCAAAGTATGGTGGAAAGGAAGGAAAAGAGAAACCTACACGCGCGCCGCTGCCCGCCCACCTTGTAACACTCCACTTTTCTTTAAACCTTATTAATAGTCTTAACCTTCACAATCACCCTTCACGGTGATTGCACATGCTAAGATTAAACAAGCTAAACCATTCAAGTCTTACTAATCATCAAACAAACTAGATGATAAGACCCCAGTGTCCAGCACCAACCTTATTAATAGTCTTAACCTTCACAATCACCCTTCACGGTGATTGCACATGCTAAGATTAAACAAGCTAAACCATTCAAGTCTTACTAATCATCAAACAAAATAGAGGATAAGACCCCAGTGTCCAGCACCATCAAAACAAAAGGGTAAGTCAACTACAAATCTCAAAAACAACCATCAAGAGTTTAGACTACAACTTACTATCTACGCTAATCTAGTTTAACTTGTACTCTCTCACGAACTGGGTCCACCTGAAAGGGGTAAACAAACAATAAGTAGAAAACAAACCCGTTAGCACGAAGCTAAGTATAACGCCACTCAACCATGTACAATACTATAATATATACTTTTGGAAACATTTGTTTCACATACTTAGATCAAGTATTCTCAAACACTTAGGCAACATTTAAACATGCTCAATAGGGTTTCGATATGCTTGCAACCTAATTATCAAATATGCATACTTTCTCAATTACTTAGCTTATCAACAATCTCATGTCATCATATATCTCAGTAAGAAATCTCATGCTAACACATAACTCAATAAGCAATCTCATGCTAACATATACTCAATAAGAAATCTCATGCTAACACGTAACTCAATAAGTAATCTCATACTATCATATACTCAATAAGCAATCACATAAATCAATAAGCAATCTCGTGCTATCATATACTCAATAAGCAATCTCATGCTATCACATAACTCAATAAGAAATCTCGTGCTATCATATACTCAATAAGCAATCTCATACTATCACATAACTCAATAAGCAATCACGTGCTATCATATACTCAATATGCAATCTTGTGCAATCATGTAATCTCTTAACAATCTGATGCTATCATATACTCAACATGCAATCTCGTGCAATCATGTAACCTCTAAGCAATCTCATGCTATCATATACTCAACATGCAATCTCGTGCACTTAACTTGATCATGCAATAAAATGAACATGATGCTTTAGTATAAGTATAAATAGATATACATATACACTCTTTTGTAAATGAATACTTTTTTCTGTGGAGGTTTCTTAGAGTCACAATGACTCGCTTTTCTCTTCTTTTCTAGAGTCTCAATGACTCGCTTTCTTTAGAGTCGCAATGACTTGCTTTCTTTAGAGTCGCTATGACTCGCTTTCTTATACTCGTGGGCGGGGTAGGAACTTCACCGTAACATGAATGGACCTATCTGGGCTCGAAATCTAGCCGGCCTAATACTCATCTCGCCCACAGAACCACTCTCTTGGTTCTTTTCTCAAACTCCGTGGAATCAGGTACCGAACTATCAATGTGCACACCCCCTGACCAGGATTCCAAGCCTGGCGGGCAGTTTCCAACCTAGTAACTCGGGAATATCGACCTCGTTACTTCATATCGGATCGCAATGTCCAATTCTTTCTTTACTTTCTCTTTTCACTGTTTTGTCGGTTCTATCCGATCTTATCTCTTTTCTTTCGAAAGGACATAGTCCTAATGGGCCTCCAAAACCTCAGATTCCTCCCACTAAATACATATAGATATAACTCATGCATTTCAATTCATGCAACACTTTACTTATGAAAACTTATGCAAATAGCTTCTCAACAACTTCTCTTTTCTCATAAATTGGAAATCATTTATCATGCAACTACTCAATGCAACTCGATAATGATTTTCCAAAATAGATATAAGTTTTTGAAAATAATACTTAGGCTCACACTGGCCCCTTATGCACTTTAAAACATGATATGCTCAACATGCTCTTAACTATAAGAAATACTTCACTTTCATTTCACTGTGAACTCTCAAACAAGTACCAAAATCATACTTAAATCACATTTCTTAGCAATTCTTCTTAGCATACACTTAGCAAGTATTGTACATGCACTTGAACTCAAAATTCTCAACAAAATCTCATTTACTGTAAATTAGCATTCAAGGAAACATGTTCTGTACACTTCTAAACATTTGATATACTTGGAAAAATTCTCAACAAGTCATAACAGACATTTTAGGCATGCTTTTCTAGCAAAACTTAACAAATAGAGTTCATGCTTCTTAGTCTAACAATTAAACAATTGTCATGCTCTTCAAACAAATCACTAAGTCTGATGCTTCTCATTTTTAATTCACTGTAAACATACTCAGACAAATACTAAGCATGAATCAATACCATTTCTACTGTAAAACACTCAATTCAACTCCAAAATCAACTAAATCAATTTCTACTAGTGCGTCGTGACGATCTCGAGTGTCCGATCCTCAAGGGCCCACGAGTCCCGGTCTGAAACGACTCGTAGATGAGCCACAATGGCCCGACCACTGCACAGATATTGCCCAGCGGGGCTTGTGGCGGGGCTTGAGGGGCCCCACCGCTTGGAACCGCCAAGCGGCGGCCTAGGGCCACGGCTCTAGCTTGGAGCCGTGCCCTAGGGCCGCTCCTCCACGGGGCTTTCCAACGGTCCCTGCCTAGGGCCGTTTGTGACACCCCGTAAATCCAAACACTAATCAGGGATTAATTAGAGAATTAATCTTAATCTCTTTGCTAATCTATTCCTAAAAATCCTGAAATTTAATAGTCGAGGGACTAGATTTTGACTAGTCACTTAAGTCAAAGGGTTGTACCTTGTGCTTCTTGAGTTGTGCCCTTGTTCCCTTGTCTTTCCAACATTAGTAAGAGTAGGAATGTCTTTCTACCTAAGGTTTGTGGTTCAAGCTAACCTAGCAACACTCTTTCATTTCATTCACCCTTCAACCTAAAACACAAAACTTCTAGCCTCTCTAAAAAGGTTTAGCTTCTTCTCCAAGCTAGGATTTGAGCATCCAAGTCTTGCAAGTTTGTCTCCCAAGATTCCTACTTTCTTCATCTTGAGC
Organism: Ipomoea nil; assembly: GCF_001879475.1. NCBI lineage: Eukaryota > Viridiplantae > Streptophyta > Magnoliopsida > Solanales > Convolvulaceae > Ipomoea > Ipomoea nil. The sequence goes on from NW_017619532.1 coordinate 1,723,426, forward strand.
ATAGGGGAGGGTAAGATCCTTGGTCCTTTGATGTTTTTAACCTCCTTTTAGGTGTGTTTTTCTAAAGATAGAATCTTTGTTATCTTTTGGTTTGTGTATGAAGTTGGTGTGGAAGAGGAGCTTTAGGAAAAGCTTTCTAAGGGTGAAAAGAGGAAGTTATTAGGCTACAAAGGTAACCCATGCTTTACAAAACCTATTTTCTTACATATATGATTATTTCTTGGCTTCTACTTGTGATTCTTATGTTGATTTGTGAGATTTGATGCATTGTCTTGTGGTGATGCATGTTTAGAGCTTGTTCTTAGGGTTATTGAATGCCATTGCTTGGCTATTTCTTGGGTTCAAGTCATATTGTTGTTGTGTATGAGATTTTGGGTGTTTTGGACTTGAATTTGGACTTGTTGTTGAAAATCCCCGAAGGGATGATTTTGGAGTGCAGGTGGTACCCGCGGGCGGAACGGCGGGCAGAGGCCTACCCGCCGCCCCACCCGCGGGGAACATGTGGTCTCGTGGGCTTGTACCTGCGGGCAGAACTGCGGGTGGTTGTCCACCCGTGGCCCCACCCGCGGGATACCATTTTGGTGTTGGCCGGGGATTTGTTCCCCCTGATTCTTTTGATTCGGTATTGATGTTTTGACCTCCGATGTTGTTTTATTGGGCTATTTGTGAGTCTTCTTGACGTTTTGTATGTCTAGAACGGCATGTTAGGAATCCTTGTAGGATTTGGTGTCTTGAATCGTGCTAAGGGTCTAACTTTGTGATTCGTTGGGCTAATGTGAGTCTTGAATGTTCTTTGGAACCACGTTTGGTTTACCCGTTTGTTAAGCATGCTAGTTTGAAGTTGAAATGCTAGTATGTATGGTTTGTTCCTTTCTAATTGGGATTGGCAACTTGTGTTGACCATCATTTGGGGTTGGATTGTGATCATTTGTTGTTGAGTATGGTCTCATGTCTTTGTTGTGATCTTTGATTGATTCCTATGATATGAACGTATGTAATCGTTGTACTCTTTGATTGATACTCGATTAAGGTTATTGTGGAACCTTAGTCCTCTTGGTAATAATGATGATCTTGTGTGACTATGATTGAAATTGGCGGTGTGTTATCTGAGCTTGGCTCACATGTTGGAGGCTATGTGAATGAAATTAATTGTACCCTCGTGTGCTGAGAGTTCGGCGGTGAATAGGTGTGTTGGAGGGGGGACGACGGTCCTCGGAGGCAAAAGGTTGGACTCAGAAGTACAGGGTGGCACTAGGAGGTAATGGTTGAAACCGAAATAAGGCCGGGGGTAGCCATAAGGTTGGAACAGGGCATAAGGTTGGAACTATGATACTTGTGACATGTAGTTGTCACTGTGACATGTAGTTGCCAATGTCTGAATGTGAATTCTTTGCTTATGAGCATGTCTTGATGTATTCTACTTTGTGATCAGTAAAATGCATCCTGAGTTGTCTGTCTTTCATGTTTGATGTCTTGTCGTTGTTGTGAGGGTGGTGATTCCCGTTTCCTTGAGAGTGTTTGATGAGTCTTTGAAGTTGACTTCTCTCTATGGTTTTGAATTGTATATACTGTATT